>NW_019268554.1:1559697-1624614 GCF_002738365.1 Cucurbita moschata | reverse complement strand
TTTTTTTTTTTTTTTTTTTTTTTTTTTCTTTTCCGCTTTTTCTCAAGCGAAAATAAACCTCAAATTTTTTTATTTAAGAAAATTAAATAATTAAATGTGATCGAGTGAATTTTAAGTTTTTTTGTTTTTTTTATTGGTAGGGTTGACTTTTTTTTATTAGTACTTAGTGAATTATGTTCCAATAGATCAATAATAATTTTTTTTAATAAATACTTTTGATTTAATGGTCAAAATAATAATTTAGTGTTTTAATTTTGATTTGTAGCGATATAATTTTTTATTCGGGTCATTTTAACTTTTGTGAATAATGCTTTACATTTTAAATTTTATAATAATTTAAATTTTGTCGTATAAAATTTCATCTAGATTTGCTTTTAGTAGGGGAATACATTGAACTCGAAAATTCGAACTGACCTCACCCAAATTATACGGGTTGGGTTGGGTTAGATAGAATTTTAGGTTGAGAGAATTAGGCCCTTGCTCGGGTGACCTCTTAGGAATTTTCCTAAGATGCATGTGAGTGAGGAAAAAGCAAGCTGAAAGGACTCGAGCTGGTTTGTCGGGATAACTTTCACTCCTAAGAAGCGAAGTGAGGATTCTCTAACTATTTACATTTGATTGGTTGTAACGCCTCATACCCACGATTCAGAATCTCACTTACAATTCTATTAAGTATTTCTTAGTCATTCTATCGGCCTCTGATGGCCCCGACATACCCTAATCCTCGCGACATTGTCAAGTTACCTACTTCTCGTTTCTTATGAGTGAAAACTACCCCTACAAACTAACACGAGTTATTCCAGCATAATTTATCCTCATTCACATACATCTAAGGAAAATTTTCAAGAGGTCACTCAACTTAGAATTGCTTCAATCAAAATACGCTTAGTCATGAAGCTCATGCGAATGAGCCACCAGGAAAGAAGGTGCAACTTGTTTGTATAGATAACATCATATCTTTAGTATCATTCTCATTTAGATATGGTCTCGATTCATTCATGTACTCTTCCTTTACACGAGTGTCACAAATTCGACCGAAACTTAGATGTTTGAATTTTTCGCTCGTTAAAACTATATTAAAAAAAACTTAATTAATAAAAAATAAATGTCAATTATAGCATTTATGGTTAATTAATAATTTAGTGAATAAGTTATTTCCAAAATAAAACTTGCATCAATAAGTTTATAATATTTACATTATTATAGGAGTTAAATTTCTTCCCATTATGATGCATTATTATAGAGTAATGTTTTGTTATAAGATGCATAATTAAGTGTGAGTTAATTTTAATAATAAACTATTATTATTACTATTATTGTTATTATTTTCATTAGTGTGAGTTCTTGTTGATGTGTCATTATCAAATGATTATTTATTCAATTGTTTATAGTTTTTAGATTGAAAATAACCAAAGAAATTATTGTAAATATATTGGAAGGAAAATAAAATAAGTTAAATTTTGGATTTTTAATCTTCATTTATTAATAGAAAATTAAAATATACGTAAAAAAACACAGCTATAAAATTCATTTTAAACTTGTCGAAACGTGTCTTACAATTTCGACCGTATAATTTAATGGTAGATTTAAAATTTTAGAAGAGTCAATCACATTAAATAATTTTCTATTCACTCATTCGATTAAATTTTATAACACCTCATGCTGAGGATTCGGTCTCAAGAAGTATTTAAGTGAGGACATGTACTCATGTTTGTCTGTGAAGTAATCGTCACTCTTAAATGCATTTTGTGAGATCTCGCATCAGTTGGAGAGGGGAATGAAACGTTTCTTATACGGATGTGGAAACTTTTTTATTATAGAAGTGGCTTGCGACGATACGTAATGGGCTAAAGCGGACAATATCTGCTAGTAGTGGGTTTGAGTTGTTACAAAATGGTATCAGAACCAGACACCCAATGGTATGCCAGGACGCTGGCCCCTAAGAGGATAGATTGTGAGATCCCACATCGGATGGAAAGGGGAACGAAACATTTCTTATAAGAGTGTGGAAACTTCTCCGAATGATAAGATCTCACATCAATTGGAAATAAAAACCGTGAAACCGTGAAACTGATTATTCAAATTCGTAGCCCCACGTCTTCTAATATAAAATATCATTTAACTTTAAATAAATTAAATTAGCATAACTTTACTTTATCAAATAAAATATTGGCACCTTGATTTCCAAATTTGACTCATGATTATTTTATCTTATCAATCTAAATGTTATCAAAACTAGCCTATATTATAATAATCTACTTAAAATAAATAATTTTCGGTTAGTCCCTCGACCTTAAATTGTGTTTAATAGGTCCCTATACAATAAAAGCGTCTAATCAATTTTTGATTTTTCAATTTTTTATAGAGATATTCATATGATTCGATAATGTGACGAATCTAGATTACTTAACCTAGTTATAAAGGTTAGGTTGGGTTAGATTTTTTTCGGTTTGGGTTCGGTTGAATTTTTTAAAAATTGAAAAAAATTCTGTTCGGTTTGCTAGTTGACATTTTTTTTTGTCAGGACCCAAAAATAGAATTATAACCTAACCCAACCCTACGTTACATTCAAAAGATTATGAATTTTAACATTTGTACCGATGTCAGTGATGCCTTGTGACTTGTAAATGTTTGATAACCGAATATGAGCATAATTGTAAGACATAAAATAAAAAGCCCATGGATATACTAAATATTTTAGAACTTTTGAAATCTATTAGACAACAACATTCCACTGCATCCCCTGTCACATTACTATTACTTTTTCTTCACTTCTAAGAGTGAAGACCATCTCCGCGTACCAACTCGAGTCATCCTATGAAAATTCTCAAGCGGTCCCCCACCATAGACTTACTCCCGGTAAAACATACTAAATTCAATATATATTTTTTTAACTCATTAAAAGTATTAAGCTCATTATCTCTAATATTTATGGTCATATTAGACCGTAAAAATTCATATCAAAATTAAAATCGATACTGTATTTGGCACTCGAACCGTTCCAAGAATATTTTTTGTTTTCGATTTTACTCGAATCGTGTGTCGAATAAAGGAAAAAGGTTGAAGGGTAGGGTTGAGTGTTGATTGTGATATGTCAAAGCAAGGGTTGTTTTCTTCCTCATGGAGTTGGCCCCCATATGCTATCCAAGATTGACCACACCATTTTGTATGGGTTGGAAGTCTTGTGTGTTTGGAAGCCTCGAGCAATTGCCCTTGTCCAATTCACAATCCTTAAATATCAACTTTTCTTAATGGTGGGACATATATCCCCTAAAGATAAGGTCATTTCAAAGATGTTTCATTAAAAGATTAAATAGGTGTCGGATTCATTTCATTTTACATGAATGTTGAGATCAAATAGGTGTCGGATTCGGTTCACTTATCGTTTTTTTTTTTTTAATAATTTCTTCTTTTTTAAAAACAACATTTGTTAGATTCGTTTGCCATGAGATTCTTAGAATCAAAGCTGATTTAGGGTGTTTTGATAGAAAATTACATGAACTGTGTCGGTTTGAGTAGGGATTGGAGTTGTATTAATTGGTAAGACACTCTCCGAACCTAAGAAAATGAAGAACGGGAACGAGACGAAATATCGCTCGCTTAGCTGCTTCGTGTTGGAACATTCAGTTCAATAGCTGCTCACGGAAGATCTCGTTTTTATTGAAGCCCTTCTCAATCGTGCTCTACCTCGGGTCATCGACATCATATACTCTCCTGAGTTATACCTCGAAGATCGATCTCTTGTGACGGAAAGATTGGGACCTAACTTGGAATTCTTCTCGGAGAAAAATAGAGTGTCTTTCTCCTTTACCGTTCTAGAATAAAAGTCAAGACGAGATATATGGTTTATGCCGGAAAGGTACGAAGTTGGACTTCTGAGACTCATCAAAACTCGAGACATGCCTAAAGTTGCTATGATGTTATGCATGCCTAAAATTGACCTTTTGAAACTAGGACCTTTTGTATGCATGTTAATCTGATACATAAATTGTTTGATATAGATGAGCTACAATGAGCTGACTCAGTCTTCACCATGAGAAGGATAATAGTTTATGGCGTTTGAGAGTGAAGACTATCCCCACAGACCAACACTAGTCATTCTAACATGTTTTATTCTCCTTCGAATGCTTCCCAAGAAAATTTTCTTAGGAAGTCACCCAACATAAAATTGTTTCAAATAAACTACGTTTAACGTTCCTATGATTGAGCTACCTAAAAGGAAGGTTCACATTGTTAGAATGGACAGTGACTTTAATTCTTTTAAGCCTTTCGTAATCATCTATCCTCATGATCGCTCTCATTTGGACGTGATCTCGGTTTTGTCATGTATCCCTCCTTTACTCGAGTGCCACGTAAAATATTGTTTTAATCAAACTACGTTTAACGTTTGTCACGTAAAGTATTGTTTTAATCCTTTACTCGAGTGTCACAAAAGTATTGTTTTAATCACCCAACATAGAATTGTTTCAAGTAAACTACGCTTAACGTTCTTATGATTGAGCTACCGAAAAGGCAGGTGCACATTGTTGGAATGGACAATGACTACAATTCTTTTAAGCATTTCTTAGTCATCTTGTCCTCATGATCACTCTCATTCGAATATGATATCGGTTTATTCATGTATCACTCCTTTACTTGAGTGTCACGTAAAGTATTGTTTTAATCAAATCCTCGCCCTATACAATTTTTACAATAAAACTCAAATTTTTTTATTTTTGAAAATTGAAATGCCAGCTCAACATCGTCTAGAAATTAAAAAATAATAATAATAATAATGATTAATATTGAGTTAAATAAATATTATAATGATTAATATTGAGTTAAATAAATATTATAATCACTTTATAATATGAAAGTTTGAGAGTAAAATTATAATGACTATTTTAGTTGCATTAGTTTTTGTAATTTATCCTAAAAAGTATGGCGTTCCCATTTCTTCATAGTTAATTAATTTTTTTCTAAAACACAATAAAAAAATTAGTAATAATCAATCATTTCTTTTTTTCTTTTTTCAAAATTTCCAATATATATATATATACAAATGAAAGAGAGAGTAAAAATTTCAAATAATTGAGAATCACCCGCCACAAAGTCGTTACTGATAGAATCAATGGCAGAGTTCCCTTGCTCTCTAGAACGCACAGTCGCTTCTGCTCTGCTCCTCCTCTCCACTTCGCCACCTCCTCCGCCGTCTCCGCCTGTGTAAGATTTCGAATCTTATTCAATTTCTGTTTTCTCTGTTAATTTGCTCTGTTCTGTTCTCTTTGATCGTCCGTTTCTTTCACTTTTATCATTCTCTGTTTCTGTGTTTTGTTGACTCTCTGTAGATCGGTTTGTCAAGACGAGTGGTTGTCTGAGGAGGACACTATCGGAGGAAGTTTCTTGAGAGAGATAACGGTGCTTTATGACTATTCGAAGTCTTGCTCTTCGGTACTCACTAGATCAGATGAATCGTCCGAGACTCGAGCTGAGGAGCCGTTGTTGTTCTCTACTCAGGCTTATCGCGACGATCTCAAGCTTCATGTAATTTTCTGTACTTATCACCTGCTTTAGCTGATTTCTGCGACTTTGAGTTTGTTCTTCTTGTATGTTGTTTGATGTGGTACCTTAGGCTCTGTTTTCGTTTGCTCATTTTCTGTTGTGTTATCCTGTGTTTTGGTTGAAGTAAAAGAAATATTGATTTGGATTGGCGTTTAGGATTTATTTATTTATTTATTTTATATGAATTAGTTTCTGGATGAGCTCAATACGATCGGGAAATCTTCTGCTGGTATCTGAATTTAGTTCGTGTTCAATAATGCTTGGCTTATCATACGCTTTATTATCGATGCTTGGCTATCCAATCCTTGTTGTTGTTTCTTCTTCGATATCAACGTCAATTTGATCCGAATGTTAGAATTTCACTTCCTCCAGACTACTTACCTATCTGTCAAATGAATTTCAACCGGTTTAATTTCAATTAGATGCATTCCAAGTCTTAATACTTCGATCGAAGAAGCGTTTAATTTCTAATTAATTTGATAATTTTGAATATGAAACTCTGAAGTCTAACAACTTCCCCACAGGTCGTGAGAAAGAGTCGTTCGAAGCTAATACGGATATCCGAGAACCGGAATCTCACTTCGACAGACGACGTTACACTGTCTTCAGGCTCCGTGTCCTCGGAGTCGTCTTGTTTGTCAAGCAGCTCAAGCGTGGTCACAAGCGCGCCAATCCATCGCCTGGTTACCAGAGCAGAGAAGAAGTTAGAAATGATTCGTCACGTATGGAGGAAAAGGCACGTCGCAACGGCTCATATGCGCCGGCGGGCCGAAGCCATTTTGAGTTACCTCTCTGGTGGCTGTTCCTCTGAGGTGAAGATACGCCAAGTGCTTGGCGACAGCCCTGACACAAGCAAGGCTCTCAGAATGTAATTCATTCTTCTCTCTCTCACATCTCACCACGTTGGCTGTGAAGTCTATGATCCCACCGTATGCTTTTAACCAGTGCTTCCAATTCACACATTTACTATACACGGTCGGATCATCTATGCCCTCGGATTACTTTCACCTTTGATGATAATTTATAACATCACTTTTGGGAATGAACTCTATTCTTTCTTATGTGAGTTCAAATATTAGGCAACACGTAGATCCAAAATTTTAAGCTTATGGATTGATTAGGATCAATTTTATATTCATGAAATTGTTTGCTCTCTGATTCCCCTTCCTTGGCAGCCTGTTGAAACTGGAAGAGATCAAGAGATCCGGAACAGGTGGGCGCCAAGATCCCTATATTTACACGGTACTAGACACTCTCAACTCCCAGCTTCCTCTCTACTTGATGTCTTCAAAGCAAGCAAGTCCAACAAAACACATTAATTTTTACAGCTTTACTTGGGAAAATTGAACATGTCTTTTTTTGCAGATTGCTTGACAAACTCCGAGTAGATCCGTTCATTTATAGCCTGGTCCTAACTCTGCCGTAGACAGTCTCTGGGAAGTTCTGATCGAGCCAGATTTGTAAGCAAATTAAATATCATAGAGTAGTATACCAGAATTGATTAAAGCTTGATATGAAACATAGAGCTTTGAAGTATGCATCATTGTTTCTCCATTTTGAAATCTCCTCAATATATTTTGTCCTTTAGGGGGAGAATCAACTGAATTCAGCTCTGTGACAGTATAATCTTGAACAATAATAAGAATGGGAATATGCCTCTTGACCCACTTGTGATTATGAGTTATTTTCTTATTGATCGATTTTAAGATTTTAGAATATGTTCTTAAACATGTGTACAATTTAATCTTGTGACTAGTATTTACTTGCAAGCCTTTTGCTAAGAACTTTCACCATATAGTTACATTATATAAGCCTTTAATATCTATGATTATCAGATGAACAAATTCTCAGTTTTATATGGAAACTAATCATCCATGATATCAAAGAGGACACAATTTCTAAAGAAACCCAAGCATGTTTTTCATCAATAAGAAATATATGTTGGTACCAAGATCATCTAGGCTGGAACAACTGCAACATAGTCCAAGACAAGGCCACATAAATGGCCAAAGTCATGAAGTTTGATGTGATAATAAGCACCGTAAAATGTAACCCTTGTGCTAATTGTGCCTGCTTGGAACTTAAAACTTGCAGTTTTGGATCTTCCAAGCCCTCTAGAAATGAAGGGAACTTGGTGGTTTGATGGGCAGCGAAAGCTTGGCCATCCATGGATCCATGGCAGCCATTTCTGGCATCTCCAATGGTGAAGGTGAGATTGTAAAACTGAAGAAGGTTATATTTGAAATTTTTTAAAGCAGAAGACATTTTTCAAAATTAACCCTACTTTTAAGAGTGACAATCATTTTTTGAAAACTATAATGTTTGGCACTGATATAAAGTACTCATATAGTATTATTAGTCAAAGTATTTGACTTGAGAGAAATTATTTCTTAAATAATTATTTAATGTTGATGGATCTCACGTTATTATTATTTTTTTATATGTATAAAAAAAAAAATCTTTCATAAATATTTATTTAATATTGATGATCCTACATTATTTTTAAAGGGATGCACACATGACAATAAAACTAATGGGAATAGTAAAACAAAATTTTCTATTGATATCTTATGGCACTGCAAGGTTTTACTCTAATCCATGATGGGCCTGGCCCAAAACTATCATAGTCTTAATCTTGGCCCAGAATAAGACGCAATTTGGGCTACGCTTTGGGCTCTATTCTTCCAAGTTAGGCCCATGAAGAGCAAACTCAGATATACGCGGCTTCATTGCATACAGATGGAAACCAGAAGTTGTTTGGAAATCCTTCCACCTCCATAAGGTAATTATCATTATTTTTTAAGGAAAAAAAAATTCATTTTTACTCTCTTGTAAGCCTTAATTGTAGTTTTTAAATTATTTATTGAATCTCGAACTTGAAGCTATAGTAAATTTAATACTCATCTTTAAAAAAATATTAAATTTAATACTCATCTTAAAAAAAAAAATTAAAAACTAATCAATCAATTTTGAAAAATCTAAACAATAAAACACATAAAACTTAGCTACAAAAGCCCTTTTTAAAAGGTATAATAAATTTCTCCATATATTCAATAAAATAAAAGGTTTCATTTTGAAATTGATTAAAAAAATCTAAAATTGCCCTTTTTAATTCTATTTTCTCTTTGACAACTTTACAAAATTTTGTTTTTAAAAGAACTTTTTGATAGTGTTTAGAGAGAGAAAGAAACAGGAGGCTAGAGAGAGAAAGAAATAGGTGAGACAATCCATGATACAAGGTTCATGATACATGTCTTCTAAAGTGAGGGCTGAATCCCAATAGCTTTTAATTTTAAAATTTTTAATTTTTTGTATTTAAAAAAAATGGTATATTTTTGCTGAGAATTATGAGTTATAAAGTGGGGTTCATCCCCACACCCATCACCCCTCCACATGACATTGGTAGAAAGGTGGGAGATGAAATTGGGCACTCTTTGTCCTTTGAGACAAGGAGAAAAAAAAGCCCTTTTTTCATCAACTTTGTTCCCTAACAAACCCATTGGCATTTTGTCTATCCATTTCCCTTTTATGTTTTAGCCTTGTTTCTTTGATTTAAGAACTCGAGTAATTTGTTGAATTCTTAATCTAATAATTGTATGAGCCAATTGTCTGGATAATTTAGGAATAAATATCTAATATTTTAAGAACAAAGATATCTAGATAGTTTAAGAAAATAATTTAGATATCTTAGTAATAAAGATGCATAAGTATTTTAAGAATAAACGATCATATATTTTATGAATAAATTGTCTCTACTAATGTTTTCGTCCCATAAAATCTCAAGAAAGTCTAAGTAGACTCAAATAGTAAAGTGTAGTAATATTATACAGAAGGTCTTATAATCTCTTACCGATTTGTGTTAATAAAGAGTGCTAAGTGTTTCCCATCAATAGTTATGTTCGAATATGTTTATTTTTTAAAGTAGGTTAGATGAGATAGGATGTCATTTTTACAAGATTAAGTTAGATTTCTATAGTTTGAGCATAGTGCTCGTTTTAAAATTTTCCGTTTAGTTTCTTACAAGTTCAAGTTCAGTATCTATGATTTAGACATAATACTAATCACAATCAAACAAAACATATGAAACTAAAAAAAAGAAGTTTGAATGTTTGTAAGATATTATAAATTAATTAGTGATAAGACATTGGGAAATTTTTATAATCAAGACATGATAATCACACAAATTTGTTTAGAACTTAGAGCCACTCTCGTAACATTAAAAAATGTATACCAATTATATAAACATTTATAACTTCAATAAATTAACAATTCATTTTCATTCTCGTTCAAGTCTATCTCAATTTTTTATAGAATAATTTTATTTGGGAGGCTCCGTCCATATTTAATTTAATTTCTATGTATCTAGTTCAATTTAAAAAAAAAATCTGCAATTTATCTCAAGCTAAAAAAATATTAAAGAAAAAAAAAGTTTGAAAATAATTAAAATTTGAGAATAAACATGCTGGTATGTTATTGAATATAATAAGAATAATTTAAATATTTTTGTTTAAAAAAAAAAGGATATGAAATTATAAAAGAATGGGAAATTAAGAGAAATGATTGGATATGATGAGGGTGCACCAACCAGGTCCTAACCCCTTGATTCCTGCCCCAATGTCCCTTCCCCTTTTTTTTATTCAACTTTTTGACTAACCAAAAAGAACTTAATAAATTATTATTATTATTTTAAAAAGTTACCTTTTCTTTATTAATATATTTAATTTTACATCAATCATGATGAACTAAACTATTTTATACTTCTCATAATTTATATTCTTTTTAGAAAAATAAAACATTCTTTAATTCTTTCTCCTTTCCGCCTATTTTCATTTTAAAATTTGTCATTTTTTAGGGTTTTGTTCAATTATTAATTTGTGTATTAATCAAATTATTTTAAAAAAATTTATAATAATTATTAATATGCGAGTAGAAATATTATATTATAAAATATTAAAATTAAGAGAAAATTTATATTAGTTACATTGTCGAATATGTTTGTGGTAATGTTTCGTTTTCATCTCCCACCGATGTGAGTTCTCCCAATCTACTCCTCTTATGGGTTAGCGTTCTCGCTAGCACACTATCTGACCATATTGTAATAATCCAAATCCACCACTAACCAATATTGTCCACTTTGACCCGTTACGTATTGCCATTACCTTTACAAGGAATGTTTCATTACTCTCTCCAACTGATATAAGATCTCGCATATATATTTCAAAAATTTTAAATTTGTATGCTTCAATAAAATTCAAACGAGTATGACAAATTAACCATGAATAAATGGAACACTTTATATGATACTAATCAAAGTTATTTTGGAGTTAGACACGCGCCCACATGAACAATAAATATAATCAAGGGATCAATTTCTTTTTTAAAAAATGGATCACTTGATCATTACTTGTTTTAGATCAGGATCGTCTAACTTGATCCTAACAATACACAGAGAAACTAACCACTCAATTTGTACGCCCGTGGTCAGTTCCAAAAAAAATATTGATCATCCGTAATGCCCAAATCCCGTTATGGAGCAACACAACAAAGTAAAAGTTCAGTCCATACAGTGACTCGGGTGGCTAACTACCGGATCACATAATGAGTATTTACCACAATAAAAGTCATCGTCATCATAACTATTATATCATTCATCGAATAGGTCCCATCATAGTTTTCAATCATGCTTTGCCATACATCATAATCATACAATGCACAAAGCACGCCATGTGCATACATATCTAACAAATTTGAAAAATAAAACGTTTGTCCTCTAGGAAAGTCTCATTTCTCGAAGAATTTTTAGCAAGCACGACAATTCACCTTCAACCTACTCAACCTTAATCCAACCCTACGTCCACTGATGGAGAAAATTTGAAGACCAGCAAAGACAGACGCAATAAAAAAATTTACTACGAGAAAACACCGAGAGATAGAGAGATTTAAGTCCTCGAAATTCTCGCTCATGAACCTGATTGAACAAGGTATCGACCTCCATGAGAGTGGTGAGGAAGCCTGATTGGGTCATAGGAAGAGGAGGAAAAATTCACCGACAACCTACTGTTCGTTTAAGAGAGAGGAGGACTCGAGACAGACTAGAGGAGTATCAACGACAACTGTAGGTGACAGGAAGCAAAACCCACCAATCGAAACGCCTAAACTATTCTAATTTGTAAGTTTAATCGAAGTTATTCACATAAAGCTTATGTTTTCAACCAATAGATCAGAGGTTCGATATTTATAACCGAAAACTCTTTTTTGATGGAAAAACATGTTTCGGGTACTCTACTACCTATTATGTTCGTGAGATGAATTCATATTTCAACCCGAATGCCCATCATTTGGTCCCACATCCCCCATTTGATTTGATACATATATATATTTTTAAAAAAACTTTATGATATGAATAATTAATGTGACTTCCCTCCAATAATTTAATGAAAGGAGTTTTTGTTTGCCTTTCTTTGGTTGTGCTTTCTTGGAGTTGTTATTTATTTTATTTTTGTTACATTTCAATTATATATTGCAACCCTACATCTAACTCTACCTTTGCGGAATTTGACTCATTGACTGAGGTCGAGGTAAAGGGAACTGAGGTCGAGGTTTAGAACGATGGGAGGAGCAAACCTAGTCTTGAACCAATGTAGTAAATAGGCATGTTGAAAAAGCATAACGGGAGAAAAGAAGCAACAAAAAACCTTCATCGAGGTCAAGGTCGAGACAAGAATCTTTCCGTCGTCGAAGAAACAAACCTGTAGAAATGTCATCGAATGGAAGAAGCAACAGAGAACCCTGGTTGAGGCCAAAGCTGGAACGAAGCGAACCGTTCTTCATAGAGAACTGAATTGGAGCTTGATAGAAACGACTCTCCATACTAGTATGATATTGCTCGGTTTGAGTATGAACTCTAATGAATTTGCTCTTGATTCTCCTAAAACGTCTCATACGAATAGAGATAGTATCGTTTACTTATATATTCATGATCTTCCTCTTAATTAGAACGGTTTTCTCTCAAATTCAAGTTGACAGTTAATTTAAATCTTAATTTTTAAATCGTTTTTTACATATTCTATATTAATTTAATGAAATGATCAAAGCTTTCTTAAAATTCGAAAATTAATAAATATGATATTAAAAATTTAGGAATTAAATTTAAAAAATGTTTAAAATTTGGGATTTATAATTTGATATTTAATTTATAACAATAAATATTGAAGACATAATGATTAGTACAATTAAATGACAAAGTTTCCTTTCTAATCAAAAGTGAAACTTTAGCAAATCTAAAATAACACAAATATTCTGTCACTGACTTTGACCAACCAATCAAATCTTCCCTCACCCCTGACTGTGCTGTTTTCTTACATCACAGCTCTGGCATTCTATCTTCCCTATTTTTTTTCTAATCAAAATAAATACACATGCATATATTATAAATTAAAAGGTATTATATTTTTGAGAAGCTTGACCATGGTTGGGAGAATAGTCTTTCAGCAATTCAAGGTATTTTTGTAATAATTATTAAAAAATAAAAAAATTATATGTTCTCTTTTTTTGTTTTAATTGATAGTGTTTTTTTAGAAAAATAATGGCTAAAAATAACACTAATTCCTATTAGTATTTTATTTGATGTGTATAAGGCGAAAGAAAACTATATGGTAGGGTTGTTCATATGACTCGAGAACCCGACTAACTCAGACTATCCAACTCAAACCATAAAAGTTGGGATCTGGTTAGCCTTTCTTTGGAGGGGAGGGATGGGTTGGTCGAATTTTTGGAAAATCGAAGGTTTGGGTCGTTATGCGAGTTGACATTTTTTAGTTAGGTCAACCCATCGAACTCGAAAGTAGAGTTACAACCCAACCTTACTTTTAAAATTATTATGAAAATTAAGAATATTTGGCGTATAAAATTGATGATAGTAATGTAATGTGACTTGTGAATGTTTGGTATTTGAGTTTTATGATATTTTAGTTATTAATATAATATGTATTGTTGATAAGTAATATTTAAAAAAAAAAAAAAATACAGCTCGACAACTCAACCCTCTGTTTTTGGATTGTGTTGGGTTGGGTTATGAACTCTATTATAGTTGCTGGGTCACCAACTCAACCAACTTAAAATTTCAAGTTAATCCAAAGATTTTCTCCGACATGACTTCATCTAAACCGTGTACACCTTTACTGTTAGCCGTTTTGGCAATAAAGGAATTTTTGGTAACTCTTACATGATTTGGAAAATAAGAAAAGGAAAAGAGAAAAAGTGACAAAACAAGAAAAGAGAAAGAAAAGAAAGGACCCATATTAAAAGATTTGTTTGAAAATGGATTCAAAAGCAAATTCGACGTTTTCTAAGAATAATAATAATGTAACGAAAAAGAATAGATGAACATAAAATTACAAGGGAATGTTGAGGATTGTTCGGAGGGAATCCCACATTGACTAATTTAGGGAATGATCATGAGTTTATAAGTAAGAAATACATCTGCATTGGTACGAGCCCTTTTGGGAAAGCCTAAAGCAAAGCCATGAGAGCTTATGCTCAAAGTGGACAATATCATACCATTGTGGAGGGCTTGACTAGGGGGAGGCTGCTCGAGGGCTCCATAGGCCTCGAGAGTCCCACATTGACTAATTTAGAGAATGATCATGAATTATGCTCGAGACATGACACATTTGGAACGAAGGAAGATTTTTCAAAAGAAAAACGAGAGAGAAAGGAAAAAAAAACGACATGGGTTACCCCATAAATTGAAATTGAGGGCATGATAGCAAAATGTGAGGGGCCTAGTTGTGTTTGTACATAGAGAGGTGAAATGATGGTTTAGGTAATGCAACATTTGGTCATTTTCAAAGAGAAATGTGTATGAGCAATCAAATTTGTTGTCACATGCTTTCCTCACTAACATTTCCTTCTTCTTCCACATGCAAACAATCTAATCTTCTCTCTCTCTCTCTTTCAAGCATCAAACTAGAAAGTTTTTAGTTTCTAATCATGGAAATTATTTACGATGATCTAGGATATTATAGATGTTGTTAGAGCCAAACCTCTGTCCGGTATGAAATGATTTAGAAAAGGTACATAGGTGTGATTAAGAAATGCTTAAAAGAATCGATAGTTATTGTTTAATGCCAATAAGGTGCAC
This sequence comes from Cucurbita moschata, assembly GCF_002738365.1. NCBI lineage: Eukaryota > Viridiplantae > Streptophyta > Magnoliopsida > Cucurbitales > Cucurbitaceae > Cucurbita > Cucurbita moschata. The sequence continues at coordinate 1,609,931 of NW_019268554.1, read as the reverse complement.
CTTTATTTTCGGTCGGTCAATCATAAGAGCTCCAAAATTAAGCATGTATAGCCTGGAACAATTGGATGACTTCTTGAGCATTGATTTTCCCTTCCATTCTTCCAAATTTGTTTAGAAAAAGTTTGAACCCGGCTTGTCCTAAGCTTCGTAGGTGTGCAAGGTTTTACTCGGCTGAAGTATATTGATGGGCTTTTTGGCCTACTAACTTCTTCCCGTAAGCTCAATCCACCTCTACGTCATCATCAAATAGTTATTAAAATTTCTAATTCAAAGAGTAATACGAACCAACTTAAAATCTTGGCTTAAAATGTATTATATGTTTGTCCAACTTTGATATACTTTCTTATATTATAAAGTTTTTGAAGACGTATTGAAAATAAAAATCCATCCCATCAATAGCAATATTTGAGCCAGTGATACCAATCCAAGCATGACAACAATTTACCATATATATGTTCAAAAGGATGGGATGGATATAACACCAAACTCATCATGATGTTGGAGATGACATCAATGTCTTCTTCGTATAAAAAAAATTAATTTAATTTCTCGAATTTTAACTAAGTTAACGTCTTAAAAGTTAAAATTCCGTCTTCATAAATTGAAATAATAATATATATTACTTGGGTTGAAATTTTTTTTAGTGGTGGATGGCCCGAGCAACTCGAAAAAGTTAACAACTTAATCCAACCTCTATTTTTTTTTTTTTGTTGGGTTAGGCGGAATTGTCAGGTTATTTTTAAAAAAATACATAGTGCATTAATAACTAAAATCTCAAATAACAAGCTATTCACAAGTTACATATGCATCACTAACATCTGTTACAAACGTCAAGTAATAGGGTACGGTAGGATCGGGTTGTATATAACTCCACCCAACTTCTACGTTGATGTAAACACTTGTATAAATATATTTGAGAAAAATTGTGTAGTAAATGATGAAATGTAGCTAAAAACTGAGCAACTTATGCCATAATCATACATTCCCCAAAATTTTGTAAAAAAGATTTGAGAAATTTAATTGGGAAAATGTAAAAGGCAGAAACTGGAAACTGAAGAAATATATTACTAATAAAGCATGTTGTCCCATGAATGATACATACATTACACACCACCACTCTCTGCCCCCTTCTGCAACACTTACTACTCATACTCCTTTCCCCTTTTCCCCTTTTCCCTTTCCCTTTTCTTTTATGCTCCAAACCCAAATCAATTCGCCTTTCATATCTCGTGATACTTTCATCCATTCCTCTCTCTCTTCTTTCTCTCTCAGACCCACAAATCCCTTTCCCACCAAAACCCTTCTCTAAAACTCTGAAATCAAAAACCCCTCTTCCTTCTAATCTCATGTTCTTCACTGTTCTTCTTCTTCTTCTTCGTCAATTTCATCTGGGAATAGTGTTTTCTCCATTGCTTCTTCAGGTTTTTCTGTGATGTTTTCTACTTTTTTCCCTTTTTTGTCTGTTGTTTCTTGTTGGTTGATTGTTTGCCTTTTTGGGTTTTAGCCTTTCTTCACTTGTTTTTTGTTGAATCTATGGTTTTGGGGTTTCTTGGCTCTCTTTTTTGATGTTTTCTTGTCTGGAAACTGGAATGTTCTTGGGATTGCTCTGTTTCTTAGATGGGTTTTTGTGGGTTTGAATTCAGTTCTTCCGACTTCCCTCTTTGATGGGTTTTCTTGGAAATTTCCTGTTTCTTGAAATGGGTAATGTGGGAAAGTGGGATTGATTTTTGCTTTGGTTTCGTTTGGTCTATTATGGGGTTTTGCCCTGAAATGTGTTTCTCTTAGAGGGAGGGAAGTTTGAGGAAGATCTGGTCTGGCAGCTTCGTTTTCTAAAGGGGTTTTTGTGAATCATTTCAATCTCTTATGGCCTCTTTGTGTTGTTATCTCTTCATTTTTCTTGTTGGGTTTCTTTCAAATTCCCTGTTTCTGGGAGCTGAGCTTGATGATCAAATCATCATGTCCTCTATTAGAGAGGACCTTCAAGTTCCTGGATGGAGCTCAAACATCTCAGATTACTGTTCTTGGAAAGGTGTTCGTTGTGGTTTGAATCATTCCATGGTTGAAGCTCTTGATCTTTCTGGTCACTCTCTTAGAGGTAATCTAACTGTGATTTCTCAGCTCAAGGCTCTGAAATGGCTGGATCTTTCCTTCAATGACTTCCATGGAAAGATTCCGTCGAGTTTTGCTAACTTATTCGAGCTCGAATTCCTCGATTTGTCTTTGAACAAGTTCGATGGCTCGATCCCGCCCGAGCTTGGTGGTTTGAAGAACCTCAAGTCATTGAATCTCTCCAATAATCTACTGGTGGGAGAGATTCCAGATGAGCTTCAAGGCTTACAGAATTTGAGGGATTTTCAAGTTTCTAGCAACAGATTTAATGGTTCAATCCCAATGTGGGTTGGGAATTTCACTCATCTTAGAGTTTTTACAGCTTATGAGAATGCATTTGATGGTGTAATCCCTGATAATCTAGGCTTGGTTTCTGAACTACAAGTGTTGAATCTGCATACCAATAAGCTCGAAGGCCCGATTCCTCGAAGCGTTTTCGCTTCAGGGAAGCTCGAGATTTTGGTTCTAACACAAAACAGATTGAATGGGAATCTTCCTGAAGAGATTGGGAACTGTAAAAGCCTTACTAGCGTTCGAATTGGGAACAACGACCTTGTTGGTGTCGTTCCTCCTGCCATTGGAAATGTTAGTAGCCTTGCTTACTTTGAAGTGAATAACAATCACCTTTCGGGCAATATAACGTCTCGGATAGCGCTGTGCTCTAATCTTACTTTGTTGAATCTAGCCTCGAATGGATTCACCGGGACGATTCCTTCCGAGCTTGGAGAACTGATGAATCTGCAGGAACTTATTCTTTCTGGTAACAATCTGTATGGTGATATTCCAAGATCAATGCTCAAGTGTAAGAATCTCAACAAGCTTGATTTGAGCAACAATAGATTTAATGGTACTATTCCTTCAGATATCTGCAATGTATCAAGATTGCAGTACTTGCTTTTGGAACAGAATTCAATCAAAGGAGAGATACCTAACGAGATCGGAAAATGTACAAAGCTTCTCGACCTCCGACTCGGAAGTAACTACTTAACTGGAAGCATCCCTTCGGAGATCGGTCGGATTAAGAATTTACAGATAGCTTTGAACTTGAGTTTCAACCATCTAAATGGACCGGTGCCTCCTGAGTTGGGGAAGCTTGATAAACTGGTCTCGTTAGATTTGTCGAACAATCATCTCTCGGGCGATATCCCTTCCGAACTCAAGGGCATGTTAAGCTTGATAGAGGTGAATTTTTCGAATAATCTGCTTACTGGTTCGATTCCTTTTTTTGTTCCATTCCAGAAAAGTGCAAATTCTAGTTTTCTAGGGAACGATGGGCTTTGCGGGGCGCCATTAAGCATTTCGTGTAAAAACTCGATCGGGTCATACAATCAAGATTACCATCACAAGGTCTCTTACAAGATCATACTAGCTGTCATCGGTTCAGGGCTGGCTGTCTTCGTATCAGTAACTATAGTTGTTTTACTTTTCGTAATGAAAGAAAAGCAGGAAAAGACAGCAAAATCTTCAGGGATTGCAGATGATGCAACGGTCGACGATCAACCGATTATAATATCAGGAAACGTCTTCGATGATAATCTCCGACAGGAAATAGATCTCGACGCAGTCGTTAAAGCCACGTTGAAGGATTCAAACAAGCTTATCTTTGGCACTTTCAGCACGGTTTACAAGGCGGTTATGCCTTCGGGTATGATCATATCAGTTAAGAGACTAAAATCCATGGATAAGACAATCGTTCATCATCAAAGCAAGATGATCAGAGAGCTTGAAAGGCTTGGTAAACTGAGTCATGCTAATCTTTTGCAGCTCATTGGATATGTAATATATGAAGATGTGGCTCTGTTGCTTCATCATTATCTACCCAATGGGACATTGGCTCAGCTGCTTCATTTGTCCACAAAACAACCTGAGTATCAACCCGATTGGCCTACGAGATTTTCGATAGCCATTGGAGCAGCAGAAGGGCTTGCTTTTCTTCATCATGTGGCTATAATTCATCTTGATATTTCATCATCTAATGTTCTTTTAGATGCAAACTTCAAACCTTTGGTTGGAGAGGTTGAGATCTCAAAGCTTCTTGATCCATCAAGAGGAACTGCTAGTATTAGTGCAGTGGCTGGTTCATTTGGCTACATTCCACCAGGTAACTTGCTTGAATCTTCATTGTGAACTGAAATGCTATAACTGAAATGGAAATTCTAACGGTTTGTTGTTCGGTTTAGAATATGCGTACACGATGCAAGTTACGGCACCTGGAAACGTTTATAGCTACGGTGTTATCTTGCTTGAGATCCTCACTACCAGACTTCCAGTTGATGAGGAGTTTGGTGAAGGAGTAGACTTGGTGAAGTGGGTGCACGGTGCTTCGTCGAGAGGCGAAACGCCTGAACAGATACTTGATTCCCAGCTGAGCACGGTGTCGTTTGGATGGAGGAAGGAGATGCTTGCAGCTCTCAAGATTGCATTGCTATGCACTGATAGCATTCCGGCCAAAAGGCCAAAAATGAAGGTGGTGGTGGAAATGCTTATGGAGATCAAGCAAAATTGATGGGCTCCCGACTTCCCCGAACTCCCGATGTCGTGCTAGATGCAAACGACGACATTGCATATGAAGATTGAATTTGAATCCTTCACGAAAGTAATTGTTTTCAGGTGGAACTGAGTGTCCATACATTATTGTACAGTCTGGTCGTTGTTTTCTGATCATCAACCAACCAGATTTGTATATTACATAATGGTTAACGATGTAATCTTCTTTGAGTTGAATACAGAGTTGTGAGTTGCTCTAATGAGCTTAGGGCTCTTCATCATGTTACAATACCATATAGAAACACCACAAAATCCAAAATCTTAATCTATTACAAAAGCCATTCTTTTTCCAAAGAACTAACGAAGTATGCGTTGAGATCCCACTCCCATTCCTAATGTGAGATTGCACATCAATTGAAAAGAGCGAAACTTGAAAACTTTTCTTTAGCAGATCTCCAATTTGAAAGTCTCGAGGGAAAGCCTAAAAAGAAAACCTCAAAAAGAAGAATATCTTCTAGCAGTGGACTTAAGCTATTACAAATAGTATCAGTGCTGGACACTAGATAGTGAACACAAAGTGATATGTCAACAAGGAGGCTCAACCTTGAAAGGGAGTGGACTCGAGGCTGGACACAAGTTGGTGTGCCAGCCTTCAGCCCCAAAAGGGGGTGGACACAGGGCTGGGCACAAGGTGGTGTGCCAACAAGGACATCAAACCCCAAAGGTGGGTGAATTGGGAGGTCCCACATGACAAGGTGGGTTGTGAGATCCCACGTCAATTGGAGAGAACAAATCACATTCTTTATAAGGGTGTAAGAAATCTCCGTCAACCGAAATATTAAAAACCTTAGAGGAAAACCCAAAGACGACAATACCAACTAACAGTGGGTTTGGACTATCAAGCAAAGAAATCATAAACAAGCAAACCAGACACCTATGAAGAACTTGGGGATCTCATAAATCAAAGTAAATAAGAAAGATGATGATTGCTCGTTGTCTGAAGGAGGTGGGAAATTTTCCACTGCATTATTTAAGATTCAACATCATGACATCATCATCATCATAACAAACTAACGATGCAACTTTTAAAGAGGAAATAAGAATGACTATCAGAACAACAAGAATTGCTTCAAGTTCCCAACTCAAAACATGAAGGCAAGGCAGATTAGAACTGCTTAATGACTAGGCAGTAGTTTCAAACCAGAATGATCCATCCAATCAAAAGTGTATAGATTCACAACTAATGTAACATTTAAGCTTCAGGGCGGGTTTTGACGATGAAATTCTGGCGACTGATCGGGTTCATCACCACAGGTGGACCGGCAGTACGAGGCCATGCTTGGAATTTCTTGTCAGTTTCTTCCCACCACTCGCTGTTCGAAACAGTACTTGGGGTTGTTCCTGAAAACAAATTAAATCAACACAACAAAGCAATGGTAGCACATCAAAGAAACTGAAAGCCAAGCAATGGCCGCAGTCCAAAGAAACTATCATTACCTCCAAATATTTTCTTGTCAGAAACAAGGTAATCAGCAATATACGCAATTGCAAATGTTCCGACTAAAGAAGCTGCAACGTACTTCGATGCCATCGTCTAACTGCAATGGATCGATACGTTCCCAAGTCAAATGAACCATATTATACACAGGATTAGATCAAACTGCACCAAACTCCACCAGCTACATCTATCTACTTTATTAAGTTAAGTAAAGGCCCCAATAGATAACATTTTGGTTTCTAATTTCCTGCTTCTCGATTTCATTTACAAACATTTTTGTTTCTAATTTCCTGTTTCTCAATTTCATTTACGAACGCCATGTGTTGTCCATGATAATTACAGAAAGAACCTCCCCAATTTACTACGAGGGAGGTGTGACTCCAGGAAACAAAAGTATTAGACAATTTACACCAAGATATAGCGCGGTAAACAACATCATTGAAAAGCTTTGTACACCTCCGACAATACTCTTTGATTTCTTTCTTTTCTTAGATTTCAAAAGAAAGTCATAATGAGGTTTTTTCGTAGCATGACCATAACTAATTATGTTTAGAAAAAAAGAAACAGAAACATAAACAATAACTGGATGAAAAATAGTATGACTGAAGCTTAATATTCCTATGATGATGACAACTTTTACTAATATTTTCAGAAGTTGAGTTCCAAAGTGAAGCATACATTGAATTGGGTGAGAAAAAACTCCAACCAAATTCCAAAGGGACACCAAATAAAGTAAAAGCACCAAGAAATAGAGAAGCAATACAAACTCCACAGAGGAAACCCACAACACAAACATGGCAAGGAAATGAACTCCCTAATTGCAGAGACTTCTGAGTGTCTGCTTCCATCTACTCTCTTCTTTCTCATCCAAAATTATCAAATCCCAATAAAAACCCTAAAGCCACTCAAAAGATTTTTATTCTACGACATCATTCCAAACCCAACTACCTTCTTAATTCAAATGACATGATACACATACCCAACCAATACTCTTTATCTTCTCTCTTTTGTGAAAGATTAATATCAGTCTCAACCATCTGTTTTCAATTTAGAAGCACTAAAAAATCTGTGGTTCACCTTCATATCTCTCCTCCCTAATAATCAAAAGGGAAAATCCACAAAAGATCACAATCAGGAAGAAAGAAGGAACAAATAATCTGAATATAAGTTTGCCAATGTAGAAAAGTAGCAAACAATACCCGGAAGATTGAGTTGAATTAGAATAAATCCCAACAGCTAAGAATCAAATACATATAGCCTGAGATTGGGGATTACTAAGAACCTCTTAGTAACTTCTATTTATCTTTCGAATGAAATTGAAGACGGTTGTTTCAGAATCGTCATCAAAGATAGGTGAAAAAAATCCAGATACTTGTATTAAAAAAAAAAAAAATCATACAAATAATTTGAAAATAGAACAAGAAAACATGAATAGATCCACAAAAAGGGGTCTCTTTTCTTCACCTTGCCATACAGAAAATCTAAAGCTCATAACAGAACAAAAATGGATCGAAGAAAATAAAAAAACAAACACAAAAAAGAAAATTAGAAGATATAGTACACAAGGAAGAGAAAAGAGAGGGTAGGCGAGGGGGATTGCGAAAAGAAAAATCAGATCCGAAAATTCCTCCCGGACTATTCTTCATGAGTACCTGATTTGATGTCGCCAGAAAAGGGACCGACGTCGACGGGAGAAGGGCTGCGGGCGGCGGTGAGGAAGACGAGAGAGAAAGAGGCAAATTGGAAGAGCAGGGAGAAACTTCGCGTGTTAAGAAAGACGCGTGTGAGACTTCGGGATACCCACTCCTGAATTGGTTAGGTTAAATCGAACCGAACCGAACCGGTCCGGTCGGTCTGTACATCTATAAATTGTTTTTATTTTATTTTACAAAGTGGGCTGAGTTTTTCTTAAGAAAAAAAAACTTACAAAAATAAGATAGTAAATAAGAAAAAAACTTTGATAAATTAAATTAAATTAAATTTAAAATTGAATATATAATTGAATATTTTTAATTCGTACTTTATTTTTAGCTTAACATAATTCATTGTAAATTTTGTAACATTTTTCTTAATTTTTAAAATTATGTCATTGAATTTTAAATTACCAAATTTATTGTACGCCCCAAAATTCTTCACGCTCGAAACAAAAAATAATCCCTTTTGGCAGAAAATAGAGATAGAATAATTAAATCATTTGACTATTCAAATAAATTATCTCATCCACTTCAAACATTCTACCTTCAAATCCAAGGTTTGAGACACAACATGCCAGTAACCAAAAACCAGATTTCTGAAAACATGCGAAAATTGATAGCAGACATCATTCGAGTCGTAAAGAGTGTATTATGATGAGAAGGAAAATCATCGGTAACTGTAACACGAGAACCAGGAACATGGCATCATCAACGCAACCTCCTGGCTTCTCTCTCAGACTCTAGTAGAGTAAGAATGTCACCTTCCCTCACAGGTCCCTTGACATTCCTCATGATGTATCGATTCTGATCGTCGAGAAACTTAACTCTCACTTGCGTCACTTGCCCTCTTGATCCAGTTCTACCCATTACTTTGACCACCACAGCGTGTTTGATTTGGGATTCCATTTCTTAAATGAATAGAGGTGATGAGATTGGAGAGGAACCTGGAAATTACAGGCATTTCAACGATCAATAAAGGAGCTATGATGTTGTTTTCAGTTTATAACTTTATACCATCTATGAACAGATCTTTTGCAGATTACATGTAGCAACTGCCATGGATGAGGTTGAAAAAAAAAAGAATGTGAAGAAAACCCAACAAAAACAGCAAGCCACATAGAACTTTCTTAAAAGCTACACCGGAAGGAAACAACAAAGTGTGCATTTTGTCCAAACGCATGCCAGAAGGATGGTTCTCAAATGCTTAAATCATAAAATTCAAATCAATTTCAAGAAGTACATTGCCATATAATCAGAGAACAAAATTCATATGCTCTGAGATTAAACTTCAGTGGAAAATCATAGATGGAAAATAAGCATCATCGCCCAGCAGTGCCTTAACATTAATCAGAGATATTCTAGGAGGTGCCCTTTACTGCAAATCCTTATTGACATTCTCATTGCCACCCATGACAACTCCTATGAGGGCCATCTTGGGGCACAAATTTCTGAAAGGATTCAAATTCTCCATATGAATGAGGGACGACGTTCTTGGAAAGTGAGGCCTCAATATCCCTTTACCCAACTGGTGTACATTTTGTATAGGTAAATGGTTAAATGAAATCAAAGTGTTGAGAGAAACCTTCTCAAATTCTTAGTTATAACGGTACGTTCCTAAACTGCAGGAGTAATTCTACTATGTAGCTACCAAGTAACTTTTATTCAAAGAGAAACAAAGATTTAATGTCAGAATGCCGAATGCCTAAAAGGCAATTCTGAACGATATTTATAATCGCTTTTTATAAATTTCATTTGGAGTCATTTAAGAAGATCCTATTACCTCTACGGCGTCATGACTTCCCCTCTCAATCACAATTCTCATGATTTCAATGAATAATACTGTTTTCTCATATATTATATCAAAGTTCATCAAATTTGTAGTCTACAATATCAAAACTTGAGATTTCTTCTTCATTCTATGAACAGTTAAACAATGTTTCAAAATTAACCTGATGCAGGCAAAAACCTAATCTAGTAACTTTCCAACTCTTTCCTGAGATTTCTAAGGAAGTTTCACCGAGACCTTAGCTTAGCTTCGCTCTTTTCTCCAATAATTTCATACAAATTTAACCCCAAATTGCACATATTCACGTTGACATGCACGATAAAAGCCTAACATAGACATGACCAAATGTCTCTCTCGCTCATAACCAGCAACAACATACAATCTACAAGTTCATGAATGATTCAATACTAGGAACCTCCGAGTCAAATTCTAACATAGGATAACGACAACGATCTTTCAGTACCAAAGAAAGAACGAATCCAACATCCAGAAAACGAGAATCAACTGTCAATATTTAAAACAACAACAAACTAAGCAACCATACATTAAATGGAAACTCATAATGATAACGAATCACAAAAGGAAAAGGAAAAACATAAAAAGCCAAGTTCTTCTCCTTCTTCTTCTTTTACCCAATATAATTGAAAAACAGAACAGATTGAAACGAAAAGACAGAGATATTAAGAAAACAAACCGGCGGCGAAGGATTTTGCAGAGTTTGGATTCGAAATCTCTCGGGCAGAGTTCATGAAGCGGCGGCCAAATCTGTGGTTTTTCGCTTATTTGAGGTTTTTCTGTTTATACAAAGGATTCGGATTTCAGCAGTGAGGCCCAAATTTCGGCCCATTTCACATGGCCCAACTTATGACATGGGTTAGGGCTTCGATTAATAGAACCGTAATCTTTTACATAATTTAAATAAAGTATTATAAAAATCGTTCCATTTTTGTAAAAAATTTTAATACATATCTAAATTTTTATTTTTTTTAATTTAATAGTTATTTTAACTTAAAAAATGTATAATAAATCATTAATTTATTTCAATTTTTAAATTTTTGGATGATAAATCGATCACAAATTTTCATATCATATTATTAATTTTGAACGAACTACAGTTAAGAAAAAGAAGATTCAAATCGAAGAACTTCAAGATTCTTATAGGATCATAAGATTCTATGACCAAAAATATTTTGAGAATCGAAGCCCTTCAAAATGAAGACATGAAAACTTCGAGTACCGAAATTTTGTTGAAAGATCTCTAAAGATACTCTGCAAATAAGTTGAAGACCAAAGTTGAAGACTTTCACAGTTTTTCAAGAAGATCAACAAATCAAGAACCGGTCTAAGAAGACTAACAATCTTAACATGATAATGGAAGTGGTCTCACAGTTGAAACATGCAAATTCAATGAAATTGTTGTGTTGTATGATTATTATGTGTTATTTGATAATGTTATGACTTATTTATGATCGTGTATGATTCTCAAGGCGCCATGAGTTGAAGAATGTTTAAAATGTCATGGTAATGTATGTTAACCTCGTAGAAAATGTATGACATGATAATGTATGAAATCATGTTTTTTATACGAAACCTCATGCATGTTGTATGTATATCGACCATGAATTATTTCTCCTCATGTGTTTGTATAGAGGCATATCTATAACAATGATTTTAGGTCCTATTTGTTTTTGTGGTTAGACTCAGCAGAGTGCGTAAGCCTATATATAGGTCTTCGATCTACAAAAACAGGATATTCACATAGTCGGTCTACATGTATGTTCATGAGTCATACGTAGAAAAGTACTATATATCCAAGTACTAATAGAGATGTCTAGCTTTGTGAGGATCTGCCCCAAACAGGGTATGGTTTCTCTGTTTGGACGAGGAATGGGAGAGAGGGTGAGAAACGTTCCCCGTCAGATAAATGGAGTCAAGGATGCGATTATATTCTCCCATTTCCGTCCACGTACATGCATAGATACATACATATAGAAACCCAGAAAAATGAGGAACTGTAGAAATCAACCAAATGATTGCATAAATGGCGACTCCAAAACACTTGCAAAACGAAACAAAGAAGATAACTAATGAGCAAAGAAGATAAATGGGTAGTCTTCCAGCAGGAAACAGGCAATGAATTCAATAACTCAAGTATTCTACAAATGGGAACTTCTCAGATTTCTTCATCCCAAAATAAATCAAGTTTACAGAGGGCAGACACAATCAAGTTCACGAGATGGTTTTTTTAAACAATTAAACTCGAGAGTGAACTGGCGTTCGTACCTCATGAAGTGTAGCTGACTCAACTGGCAAGATTTCCTGCATTCATATGTATGCTGCTCAAGCTCTTGAAGTACCACCATGCTCCCTCTCGATATGCTCCACGAGCGCAACAGGATCAACAAATCCTCTACTACACTTCGGACAAGCATCGATTACTACCTTCTTCGCCCCAGGTCGATTGCCACCCTTTTCGTGGACTTTTTCGACATGGTCTATTAACGATGAAACTGACGAAAACTTAGCACCACATTGTGGACATTGCTCGACTTGTCCATTTGCACTTCCGTTGCTGCTGCTGCTGCTGCTTTTTGTTTTCCAAGCATGATTGATTTCATTCGACAACTTCGTCATGCTCGCCTCGGCTGAGGCTTTAACAGATGAGGCTGCATTAAGGAGGGATGTAGTCCAACTAGAGGAAGATGTTGTGGGGGGCAATGCTCTCTTAGGGCCCTTCTCTTCTTTTCTACTTCGACTTAGAAGACCAACAAATGGAAAGCCAGCTGGTTCTGGTTTTTTCGGTCCCGAACACTTATGGTCGGGTCCAAAACGGTGCTTCAAACAATGGTCTACCAAGCAATCCCGGCACTTAATCGTGTTTGAAAACGTTAACAACTCCCTGCAGCCAGGTACTGGGCACTTTTTCTTCTTTGTGACTTTATCATAATTTGAAGGATCACATTCAGTGTTTACGTGAATCTCCCACGTAATGTTCGGGTCTTGATCGGGAATGAGACGAACTCCTTTGGCACAGAGCGGACAAATGACAACAGTAACATCACGCCTATCAGTTTTTGGACAACTATGCCTATTGTAGCTACGATGCTCCAAACAGAAGACCTGTAAAAAGGCTTTATGATCAATTACTAACACAAACCAGACCATAAGTGTTCAGTTCTCTCACAGAGGGTTTCTTTAGTTACGAACACATGGAATTCAGGGTTCGCATTGTTGGGAGGGAGTCCACGTTAGCTAATTTAGAGAATGATCATAGATTTATAAGGAAGGAATACATCTCTGTTGGTATGAGGCCCCTAGGAAAGCCGAAAGTAAAGTTACGAGAGAGAGATTATGCTCAAAGTGGACAATATCATACCATTGTGGAGATCCGTGATTCCTAACATGGTATTAAAGTCATGTTCTTAACTTAACTATGTCAATAGAATCCTAAAATGTCAAACAAAGAAGTTGTGAGCATACTCAAAAGTGACTGAAGTATCAAACAAAGGTGTAATTTGTTTGAGGGCTCCAAAGAAAGGAGTCGAGCCTCGATTAAGGGGAGGGAGGTTGTTCGAAGGCTCCATAGGCCCTTAGAGAAGGCTCTATAGCGTACTTTGTTCGAGGGGAGGATTGTTAGGAGAAAGTTCTACGTTCGCCTAATTTAAGGAATGATGAATACATCTCTACTAGTATGAGGGGAAGCCTAAAGTAAAGCCAGGAGAGTTTATTCTCAAAGTGGACAATATATACCATTGCGTAGATCCGTGATTCCTATCAAATTTGCAACAATCAAACCATATCATTAGAAATTAAGATTAAGCTTGAAAATGAAACCCTAGGAGAACCAGAGAAACATAAGAACTGTGAAGAATGAAACCCTAGGAGAAGCAGAGAAACATAAAAACTTCCATTCTTCACAGCTAAAATTTTGTATATCATAGAGCCGACCATTTGTTCATCAAACCAAGTCAAAGCAAACATATATTCCCAAGAACAAGAGAAACCATCCTAAGACTCAAATCAAACAAATCACTAAAACAGAATCAAAATTACACAGTGATAGCACATAGATTCAAATCAAATATCCAGAAAGTAACAGAAGGATGGAGAACCTGGTGACAACAATCGCAAGTAAAGGGCAAGAAATCGATCTGCTTACAATCTTCAAAGCTGCAATGCTTTCCAAGATTAGGGAATTCCGGAGTTCCCATACCCAAATCAAAACGAAGCAGATTTTCGATACGAGATTGAGAAATTCTGGGCTGAAAAACAAGATTATAAACAGAAGAAGAAGGAGAAGAAGGAGAAGAAGATGCCTGAAACTGGGAATCGGAAATGAAAGTGAAATGGGTCTGAAGATTTAAGTTTCCGCGTATTGGGAGGAAGGCGAAAACGAAAAGCTTCAGAGGAATAGTCTTCCAAAAGTGTAGTTGGGATTAATTTGACCCTTTCCCCCAATTTCCGGTTCGGATTTCAGGAATTCAGTGTATAATCAGGACTGAATTCCCCTTCAATTCAGAGTTACTTTATTTACTTATTGGATGGATTTGGATATTATTCTTTGAAACTTCCCTTGTTTGGGTTCATTCTCGAGTTGGATTAGGAGCGATCTTTAGCTAATTATCAACCTGTTTAGTTGACTTTAGAAGATTCTAGTCACCCACACAACATGTTTTCTCTCTATAACATAATCTTTAGCTAATTATCAACCTGTTTAGTTGACTTTAGAAGATTCTAGTCACCCACACAACATGTTTTCTCTCTATAACATAGTGTTATGTCGCTTGAATTAGGATTACTCTAGATGATCAGCAATCGAACCAAATGCCAAAATACATCCCTTCCCATTGCTTTCCCAGATTCTAAATTCCGGAGCTCCGGCGACATAATGAGTTTACTTCACGAGGTCTCCACGGAGGCAACTTTCCAATTTTTTTTTTAGTATAAATTAAACTATTGACGTGAAAAAGGAGGAGAAGAAGAAATCTAACAAGTTTTCTTATTATGACTCGGATATATTGTTTTTTGAGTCTCGAGGAAGAATAGAAGAATTACGCCTCAACCCCATGGTCCTGAACTAGACAGAATATCCCTCCTATTTAAAACATATGTATTTTATTTAAATCATATTTAAATAAAAATATTACATTATTTAATGAATATGAACCCTATCAAATCTAATAAATATATTTTCTTCTCACGAATGTTGAAAAGAAAATTTATATTTATCATATGAGAATCATGTACTTTAACATAAGCTTGGGTAGCAAGAGCATGGATGGTATACTATTCTTTTGAGTAATCTCACATAACGAGATATTCGCCCTCCACTCCAGGGATGTTAGAAAAATGAATATGTTCGATCCTAATTTGATCTTTTGAAGATCGACATATTTAAGAAGAAATTTTACATCATCATCCTTAAATACATAGGAATTCATGCTCCAACGCTATAGGTATGAAAGATTGAAACGAAACATTAAGGGTATTAAAACATTTTTCTAACAGACACGTTTTAAAATGATAAAGTTAAAACAGTAATGAATCAAAGTATTACAAATGGTATCAGCTTGCAAGTAGTGTCCCAGCCCTTAACATACCAATTAAGATATTCTGCTGGAAGGACAATGAACCAAAAACTTGGGAAGTACAGAAATATCCCAAAAACATTTCCTAGATGGTTATGAAGTTTTTGGGTTACTTAGTACGCTTCAAGTTGATTGTTTTCATGCAAATTTCAGTCCCAAATACCATTAAGTGATACAGATCAAATCAGCATACGATCACACATTAATTCCAATTGATGATTACGAATAATTCACCACTTCATATTAGCTTGCTTGGAGAATATATGAATAGAATATATTAAAAAAAAAAAAAAAAAAAACTCATTTTGGTGTTGTGTTCTTGTACGAAAAATTAGTGCATTCATCAAAATCAAGCTTTTATGCCATAGGATTCAGAAACAAAAACAAAAACAAAGTCAAGTAGCATTAGGAAATAAATAACACACTATCCTTGAAAGTAAATGAACTCAAATGAAGAGCATATACTATAAGAGTTCCTAACAAAAACATTCTTCTTTTCTCGAAACCATACCATATCTATGCTCCCCTTAAGCATTAACCCTCTCGGCATCATCCAACAACAATGCCTTCACAGTAGGTTTAGCCAACAGATCCGTGTGCTCTTGGAATGGAGATTTTGTGAAGCGAGTCTCCTTCCAGAACTCGGGTGTCAGGAAACCATAGGTTTTCAATAGACAATCGAAGGTAGCCTGCCAAAATGGAAGCATTAGTATAGACAGAAGAAATCAACTCAAAAACTTACAACAAACATCAGAAAATGGCCATACAAATAAAGAATTTGTTCAAGTAACTAAACCCAGTTTAGAACAGAAATCTTCCACCTTCACGCACAGTAAATATGCACAATTTCATTAAAAATTCAATCCAAGTAATCTAATCACAAGAAATATTTGAAGTTTTTTAGCATGATCATAGAAGTGGCATATTTAAAACCAAAACATAGTTAATTCCACTTGATTATCATAAATGTTATGCAAACGATTGATGAACAATCCAGATCACTAATATAATCAACCAGAATAAACTAATTAATATATACATAATTTCACGAAGCAGCAGAATCAAGACATACAAGCTATTATAATGGACACCTTAAATTCCAGCCATATAGATATAACAGAACGGATGATATAGACAATGCATCAAAATATAATATACCTTCACAAAGTTTCCAAGTGTCTTAGTTGATCCCCTGGAAGAAGTGAAAACATCATCAATTCCAGCGAATTGAAGCACCTTCTTGGGAACCCTAGCCGCGACGATACCAGCACCACGAGGAGCAGGAACCATACGGACTGTAACAGAGCCACACTTTCCAGTAACCTTGCAAGGCACAGTATGAGGCTTCCCGATCTTGTTACCCCAGTAACCCCTCCTCACAGGAATCACCGACAACTTGGCCAATATAATCGAACCACGAATAGCAGTAGCAACCTCCTTGCTGCACTTCACTCCCAATCCAACATGGCCATTGCCGTCACCGACGACAACGAAGGCCTTAAAACGGGTCCTCTGTCCGGCCCGGGTCTGTTTCTGCACCGGCATGATCTTCATAACCTCATCCTTGAGGCTAGGTCCAATGAGAGTATCAACGATCTGGTGCTCCTTGATAGGAAGAGAGTGGAGGTAAATCTGTTCAAGTGACTGAATCTTACCTTCCTTGACGAGCCGCCCTAGCTTGGTGACTGGAACCCACTTCTCCTCTTCGTCACGGCGGCCAGCACGACGACGGCCACGGCCACGGTCGCCACCACGACCTCTGCCGCCAAAACCTCTGCCGAAGCCACCGCGGTCTCCTCCTCCTCTTTCAGCCATGATTAAGATTCAAAAATGCGGCTGGAGAGAACTTAAGGAAAGATTGAAGCTTGAAAGAGAGTGGGAGAAACAACCCTAAAGAAGGAATTTATATATGAGAGTTATTGGGAGCTAGGGTTTTGATGGGTCTGCATTTGAGGGTGTTTGGATACAGGTTTAGAATGAACTGGACCAAATCTATCTCAGGCCCAGCTTGAGAATCCGATCCAGTTGGATTAGGCCCAACTAAATTGTGAGTTTTTCTTTTAAAAAAATATTTTTTACCTATAAAAATTAAGAAAATTATTACATATTTTAAATTTTTTATTGAATACCTAATTTTAAGTTAAAAGATATATCAAATTTAAAAATTAAGATATTAAACATGAAAGTATATTACTTAAATTAAAATTGGCAACATATGCTTAACCTAATCATTTTTAATTTACTCGATTTATTTTAAAACACAAGTTTATATGAACTAAAACACATCGTCTACCGTTTAAACAAAACCTATTTGTGTAATAATATTTTTAAAAAATCAAACTCTCCAAATCGCAGAATTCATGCAATCATAATCAACTATGTTTAGTATCGTTTTTTCACTATGTAATGCTTGTTTTAGGATAATTAGATAGATTGATTTCTCGTAATACTTCAAATGTCATTGGTTAAATTATAAAGCATTGAAGCATTGTGAAAAACTACCGATGTTTATAAAGCATTGAAGCATTGTGAAAAACCCACGATTATGAACACAGCTCTTGTAAAAGGGTAAAGTCATGATTATGAATTTGGGACCTCGTGCATATTATATGTTCATGTGATTATGGTTTATTTCTCCAGTTATGTATTGTATGGACGCATACACGCACCAAGGAGGCACGTTATAACGAGCTTATTTAATGGATCCATGTGCATGAATCGTGTTGTAGAGAAGTATTATGCATCAAACCTTTCGCGAATATGAAGTAGATCTCAAGAATAGCTATGACTTTAGATCCCATGTTCATAATATAAGTTGTATGTGATTGTATTGCCCGACCTAAGTGATTAAGCAACCAAATTCAAACTCTCTCGACTTGAACTTTCGAGCTTTTTCTTACACTTTCTTTAATACTTCTTTCGAAATCAAGATTGCAAAAATGGATATGAAGTGAAGAAGCCTTAAATAAAGAACCAACATCATAGTTTATACTCAATACATGAGAAGAAAAAATAATAAGCATCATGTGTCTATCAGTTTTTATTTGTACATACAAGAAGGAACACTGAGTGGGAGGGGGGAAAAAAATTTGAAGATCATCATCAACTTCTGCAATGAATCTCTTCCATAACTTCAAACTCAGAAACACAGCACCAAATAAATTAATTTAAATTCTGTTGTGGATAGATAAGCTAGATTTGTACCTTTATGAGCTTTTTGATTCCAGTTCAGGGGATGAAAACACAAGAGAAGCCGCACGATCTGGATCAAGTTTTTGTTTGAGACTACTGTTGTTCTATCTTCATTCATATGTATAAATGTATTCCCTTTAGCAGTTGATTCCACACTGTTCGACGTCGGGGCCAGTTACTCGGGTTGTGAAGGGATCAATCCGAACCCATAAAAGGGAGAAGATTGAGGCAAGGAGGATGGACCATACAACCACGATCGTCGGAGTTCGGTTCTGGCGACCCATCAGACCCTTGAGGAAGGGATACAGATGGATAATCACCCAGAAAGCGAAGAACAGCTTGCCGAAAAGGGGACCCCAGGATTGATAGCCACTGTTAATGGCGTAAGAAATTCCAGCAACAACACCAACTATGTTGATAATGAGGAGAGTAGTTGGGGGAATGAGAAGAGTGGTCCATTTGAACATGTAGAGCTCAGCAAAATCTCCATCTTCGTCGGATGCCTTCGAAGTAACCGTGAAGTTCGTATCAATTCCAGCAAGAACTTTAAGCAGACCTTGGAACACGGCAAACAGATGGGCCGACACACCTCCGATAACCCAAAACTGCTCGTTTCTCCACCATTCATCGATTCCGACGCCACTCCATCTCATTTCCAGAATACCAGTGGCAAAGATGGAAAGAAAGAGAGAAATGAACCAAATACTGGCAAGATTACTAATCTGTAATGAAACAACACGAACAATATATGATTCAGTGATACCCGAGCGAAAGAAATCAAGACGATAATATGTTTGTAGCATGATTTTGTTAAGCTAAATGTAATCATTTTTACCTGAGGAATGATGAACTTTCCGGTGAGCAGACATATTGCAGGCAAGGTACAATAGGCAAGGAGAGGAATGGATGTAATTGGGTAAATGGTGGTGTTAACATAAGCAAATCTCTCGAGCCATTTCAGGCGTCCACTATAACCGTACCACATTGGGCAATGCCGACTGAAAAGAATTTCGACCGAACCTAGCGCCCATCGAAGCACTTGGTTTAGACGATCGGAAAGATTAATAGGAGCAGAACCTTTAAATGCAGGACGGTCAGGTATGCAATAGATCGATCTCCAACCACGGGCGTGCATCTTGAACCCTGTCAAAATATCTTCTGTGACAGAACCATAGATCCATCCAATCTGCATCATGAAATGTTAAACATCTCTTTAGTAACTGAAAATTCTTATGCTCAAGTTGCCTTAGAGAGAGATAGATTCATACTTCACTTCCCCAGTCTGTTTTATCCTCGTATCCGCAACTGATGACGTGAATTGCTTCCTTAAGAAGAGATTCCGGGGTGGCAGACTGCGGAACGCCACCATTCTCCATCAGTGTGGAAGCAACAAATACAGCTGATTGACCAAACCTCTTCTCCAGGCTCATTTGTGACATTAGTAGCGACTTCTCATCGTCAAATCCAGCACCTGCATCGAATGACTTATGAAAATTAACACCCCATTTCAAGATACTGCTAAAGCATATAAACGAACATATAGATGAAAACTTTACCTTCGACACCTTCCTCGATATCCTCGAGGTTGAATATCGGCACAGTGGGATCGACGTTTTTATTTGATTGCTTTTTATCAGAATCCTTCCTTTTAGATTTAGAACTTTTCTTTTTTGATTTCCCAAAGCAACTGGAGAAGACCCCGGGTTTTCTGTGCTTAGGCTTGAGGGGGGGTTCATAGCCGTACAATGCAGTTCGATTGAAGACACATCCCGTTCCCACATAAACCGGACCTTGGATGCCATCCAAGCCTCGAAGATTGATCTATAAACCATATAATTTTCGGAAAATTAAAAAGAGGAGGCCAGAAAGGACACAAGGAAAGGAAAGCTTACAATGCCACTGATCTTACATCAAAGAAAACAGTGTTACGATTGGCGTATCGATCGTTTCTATCAATCCCATCAAACCTCTGAGGAAACTGAACGTAGCACACTGATTTTCCAAGATTAGGATCCATCATAAAGCACATAGCTTCCCGTAACGCTTTACTGTTGTTTATGTAGTGATCACAATCAAGATTTAACAAGAAAGGTCCATTGGTAAGAACAGCAGAAACACGAACCTGCATAGAGGCATTCGATCATTCAAAGAAATGTAAAAAAGTCTAAAGAACTTGAGAAATTTTCTAAGACCATCTACTCACAAGTGCATTCATAGCACCAGCCTTTTTGTGATGTTGGAAACCAGGACGCTTCTCACGAGAAACATAAACTAAACGAGGAAGCTCATTACCCTCAGTATCAAGTCCTCCACTGTGCCCTAAGAAAACCTGCAAATTTATAAAGAAAGCAAAATGAGGCAACAAAATCGAACACGACAATGAAGGACAACGAGCATTGAGACAAGCAGTTTTATTTCAAAATCCTGATGTACAGACCTGAATCATTCCTGGATGATCTCTAGTGTTATTTCCAGGCCATGGTGTACCATCTTGCATGACCCACCCTTCATCAGGAACTTTCTGTGCCTTAGCAACAAGTCCATTGACACGAATTTTAAACTCCTCATATTCTCTCTGCAATACAAAAGCACAGTCAAATATGGAGATGATAAAGGAATTATAAAGAAAACGATGAGTAATAATGCGGAGCTATCACCTTCATTGCTCGCCGCTCCTTCACAAACGATGGGTGAACCTTGTCCTTTAAGTAATCGATCTTCTGAGCAAAATACCACTCTGGTGCTCGTGGCTCAATGCTGTATTTCTTGCAGAAAGGAACCCATTTTCTGGCAAATTCTGACGTTTCAGACAATGCTTCAAATGTTAACATAGCAGCTCCATCATCTGATACATAGCAAGAAACTTTATCGACTGGATAGTCCACAGCGAGAATTGATAGGACCGTATTAGCTGTGACAAGCGGAGGCTCTTTCAGAGGGTCGACAGTACTGACAAATATGTCAACAGCAGCCAACTGGGATGGCTCTCCTTCACGATCATATCTGCAAACCGTAAATATTCAAAATTAAAATTTTACAGTAAGACAAACTTCTAAGATGAAAATTGCTCATAATGAAAGCTAAAACGCTACCGTAGAGCAAGTCGATCAAGATACGTCTCGCGATTGACTGGAAGCCATTTGGGGAACTGATCCAAAATCCAAGATACAGCAAACCATATTTCACAAATCACTGATATTAACCACAGAGCAAAGGCATTCGGTACTGGATTTGTAATCCGGTAGTGCAAGAAGATGCAAAGAATAACAAGTCGCAGAACTATGACCATCCTATAAGGGTTAATCCTAGAGGACGGAATAGAAACCTTCCTCGAAAGAGGCTGGCGGGCTTCATCATTTCTGCAATGCCAACAAATGAGAAAAGCGGTTAGAAAGAAAGACGACCGTATCATTTAAAGGTTGATTAGGTGAATTCCAATGACTTTGGCTAGTGGCTATTGATCAAGAAATTTTTCACAAGTAGCAATACTCATGTCTTCTGTTCATTTAGAAAATCACTCAAATTAACAGAGATTACTGCTACCTTAGTTGAACTCAGAACGTCCATTCGCTATGTTGAAACTTTGAGATACATAGAACGTAAACAGGAACTTTCATGAAAGCAATATGACAGTTTAAAACATGGTTTTTCTGGTTTAGTTCACAAAATCATTTTGTTCTACAAAGTTGTTGACAATAGATAAGTTATGAAATGGCTAAAATATATTCAACACAAGAGACTAAGTGAAGCACTTACAGTAAAGAATCATCGATCATGACATCGGTGCTGGCATCGAAATCTGCACCACCCCGACCTTCAGAAGGTGCATGACTAACACTCATTGGCGGCACACTCTTGTCCTGCTTCACCTTCCAACTATCAATTCTCTCTTTCCAAGCCACATTGCCAAACCTAGCCGATCCCGAATCTCTCGATTGATCCATGATTCTATAGTTAGCTGCCAAATATCATAAAAACATCTCAACATAAAATCGCTTAGCCCCTTAATTCTATCACACGAGACACCGAATGTATGAACTTACCCCTGCTCCCACTTTCAGGAGATGCCATGGAGAGCCGCTCGGGAGATGCAGCTGATAGTTCTCCAGAAACCTTATTAAACACCATTAAAACCGCCCAATTCAGCTCCAAGTTCATCAAAAACAAACAAAATTGAATCAAACAAAGTAAGCTTCTAGATCCACTTACAGATCGTCCAGTGGTAAGCAAAGGAATATGATTAAAGGATCCCTCCTTATCATAGTTGGTATCCCAGCTAAGAGTGCGCTCAGGTAACTTATGGTGCCTTTCTTGAGCCCCTGTCACTCCATTACCATCCCCATCTTCCACTGCTTCTCCATTAACCGGAGGACTTCCTAAACGCCAAGATTAAACCGATCTCATAACCATCGATGTATATTGTTCAAGAACTACACAAATCCAACTAAAAATAGTTAATAGAATCGAATCAAAACCTTTATGCCACTTGTATTTGGTCTTGCACTGAGGACAAGACTGATTCCCATCTTTCCTCTCGTACTCGTAACAAGGACGGCAAACCGGAAATGCACAAACATCACACGCAACAAACGGCTCGCCATCGGCCGTGGTGCCGACGGAATCGCTACAGATCTGACAAACCTGACCACTCCCAATCTGTTTCGACGATTTCTAAAGATCGAAACGAAAACCAAATCACAAACACCGCTGGAAACAGAACGGATTTAACAAATCTACAAGAGGAGAAAACAATACAATGTAATTACCCCTGAATTAGCGTCGACCTCCATGGCAGCTGGTCCACTCGAAGATCCTGCTCGATCCTAAGTAAAACAAGCAGAAGTGAAAGGAACAACTCTCGTTTACTCCATGGAAACTAAGATCTTGAGTTGTGAGAGAGCAAAGTGAAATGGTGAGATGTGTGAAGAAGAAAGCGATGGAAGAAGAAGATGGAAGGGAATTTAAGGGGCAGAGAGGTTTCAGGAAAAGCCACCGACAACACGGATCCAATCCATGCTTCGTCTTCTTGGTGAATTTTTCTTTCCTTCTTTTACTTTTTTCCACTGAAATTTTCTCTCCTTCTGAATCTCTGATTTTGATTGGAGCTTTTACACTTTTACACTCTTTGCTCCAAGATGAACTTCAAAATTAATTATTATTATTTATTTATTTTTGGATAAATTTTACTAAATTTAAATGTTTTTTTTTAAGGGGATATTTGGATTTTTTTCCATATAATATTTTTTTTACTCAATTTTTTTAAATATCTTTTAATTTTTTTAAGTCTCTCTCAATTATCGTATCTTCGCAATTGCTTATATTTGGATGGTTCGAATCACCAACTAAACCTAATTGAAAAGAGTTGTGAAACATGTTCGGGTCACCAATCCAATGGGTTCGAGGGATTTTTTTTAACGGTGCTGCCACGTGGCATGAATTTTTTTTGACAATGTAAACGATGACGTGGACGAACATGAATGGTTGCTTTGTAGCAGAGTTCAGAAAAATGGACAAGAACCTATAAGGAGCTGTGACCGACACGACACGAACAACAAAAATCAACAACGCGCTTTTGAAGATTAAATTTGGTACTCGCGTTTCTGAACGCCCGATCGGCCTTTTTCACAAAATTACGTAAATGCCACTGGCATTGTAATCGTGAGGCGGCGCGCGTGGGAACCACTTCGTGAGTTGGAACGTGGAGATTGATTGGTGGTTTCGGTCACCAACTGGAGAGAGAAATTTGGAAAAAGAAAGGGAAATCTTAAAGAAATATAAAAATAAAAAGACAAAATAGCATGTGAATAATTTGATATTTGTCAGTTAGTGTCGGTCATGAGTTGGAAATAGCTATTACAAATATATATATAATTAATTTAGTTATTGGTAATTGCTCAATTATTATTGAATTATATATATATATATATATATATATATTTTTTTTTTTTTTTTTTTTTTTATGGAATTAGATATTTTCAATTGTACTATTTATAACCTTCCAATATTTATGAGATTCATTTTGATTACTATTAGTAATTTAATATATATAAAGAGTTACAAAAAGTATAATTCATAACCAAAAGTTGATTGAATTGCGATAATTAGTTTTCTTTTTTTTTTGACCCGTCATGCCAAAATTACTAATGGTAGAAGTCGAATGAAAATGATTATAATTTTTATGGCTAAAATCATTGAAGGTGAGAAAATGATCTGGACGACCCACTTTGGTTTCCACTAACATTTTTTCCTCTTCTGCTTCCTCGAGATAAAGAAAAGTTTTCTTAATTACATTTCATAATTCCTCGTCCTCGAGATAAAGAAAAGTATTCTTACTTACATTTCATAATTTGCACCATTTCTATTATCATAGTTTCTTGCACCTCCATATCCGAGAGCCACCAATTAGTGAGTCTATCTTAATTCTCCAATTTCATAAATCCTCGATAAATTATTCATTACTGACCTTCTAACTAGATGTAGTGTCCATGGTCCTGTGCCTTAGAGAAAGGGTAGAATAACTCAAATCGATATTGAAAACTACTGTAAGCATTTCTATGATCAGATTTTTTGCGATACTAGTTGAACAACTATATCGTCGATTTCAATTTGGCTGCAAAATAAGAGTAACATAAAAGGCCAACGAGCAATAATTATTATTATTACAATAATGAAAATACACTCGACACATCACACCCTTCAATCATTACATCATATATAACATATGATGATAATATATCACTACATTGACATACCAATTTCCTCCTCTCTCTCTCTCTCTCTCTCTCTCTCTCTCTCTCTCTCTCTCTCTCTCTCTCTCTCTCTCTCTCTCTCTCTATGCCATTAAATGATATGGCAACATGTAATCTATGCAAATTAAGCATACAACGTTCATGCTTAAACCTGAATTTCAATGCTCCATCTATACATTTCTACTGTCGGGATAGGGAGCGTAAATGTGACTAACCCTGTTGCCTCATCGTAGGAAAAGTCAGAATTGGCCTTGTCTACACTACATTTCAAAGGTCGTTGAGATGAGTAAATGCCAAACCTTCCACATCCCCGGGCTTTTAGAGTAATTGTAGCTGTCGGGCGTCGATCGTTGGGGAGAGAACCTGTCAGCTCGGAGGCAACTTCACCATTGAACTCGGGCGTTGGTTCGACCAATTGGACATCGACTTGCTCAATAGCACCACCAGTGTTGAACATGTCGAGCAGCCCAATTGGGGCGAAAGAGATGTTCGAGGTGATGTCCTGAAAAATCAAGAACACTTTGATGAGACACAAAATGAGTTGATTAGAAAGAAGCAGAGGGGAAAAGGGTTACGCACCTTTAGAGGGGAAATATGGAAAAGATCATATTCCAATACTTTGAGTGTAACTGGAACCGAGGCGCCTTTTGGCAATCGAACTACCTCCCCTGATCGATAGGCGTAAACGATAGTATCTCCCTTCCAATCGGCACCAGCAATTTGCGAAATAGCATCGACATCGGCTGCACGGACAGAGGCGGTGAGGGTACCAGGAGACTCGTCGTGAACGCGAGTCTTCTTTGTGATCCTGCACCAGCCAGCTCCTTGGCAATTGAATACTCCAACAACACCAGAGCACTTGTTCATATTCCAAATTTTGAGTAGACTGCAAAAGAGAGGTAAACACAACTGATTATCAATAGTTGTCTCTAATGAGAGGTTGATAGACGGTAGGAAGAAAGTGAAAAAGCAGCAAACCTGGTTCCATCTCGAGCTGGATCGTTGAACAGAGAATCACTCGTCGGTCGTCCAGGTAACTGGGCACGAAGAACTGATCCGTCGGGAAGAACTAGCTTCCTCAACAGCTCAAAGTTGTGGTTGCCTGGCTTGTCACTGATAAATTACACAAGGTTAGACCATTTCTTACTTTAATACTTGAAATTCAAAGCTTACAAACATGCCATGGACATAAAATTACCTGACATAGATTGCACCTCCACCGATTGCACGAGCAGCTCCATGATACTCAGCTGTGGGATGTAAACTCTGAAAAACAAAGCAAAGATGTACCCATCAGTGTAACTATTACAGGTTAAAGGCGTCGTGATGACTGATGCAGGTGGAGAACGTTTCTTACATGGAACATATCCCAGTCAGGCTGCATGAATTCTCCAAGGAAAAGAGAATTGTAAGCCACAGAGGAAATATGAATGGTGTGGGAGGCAGGATCGTGAGGGTAATAGTCATCAGAAGCTCTCACGACCGCAGTCTGTTTGGCACTGTAAAGACCATCAGTGTTGTGGCACATACAGGAAATACATCCATTGTCGGTAAAGTTTCGAGCAATAGAAGCTTCGAGGGCCTGATGGTAGCTACGAGTGAGTTGAACCCTGCCACCATAACCAGCACCGAGGGTCTCGATAATGTTCTGCACATCAACCTTTACACCATCCACTCCACATGAAGCCAAGTAGGAATGAAGCTCATTATAGAAATTAAAGACTTTTTTTGGATGCACAAGGCCAATGCCGTGAACAGCCAGACTGTCTACAACTATGTCTGGTTGGTTGCCCAACATACCCGGTGACTGGACCGGGTATGCCAAAGCAGACTCGTAGTGCTCCATGCCTGGACCTGCTGGTTTCACTCCACCCCAATAACCAGCTAAAGCATGCCAAGCATACACAAATCTGCATTAGAGATGACATGAATCAGAAACTAACGTTCGTGGCACAATGTAAAAAGCTATGGCATGGGGAAAAAATGAGATATCACAGCATCGAACACTTACTTCACATTGTGTTGTTGCTTGGCATCATCAACAACCACCTTCAGGCCAGGGACCTGTACATTGTTTTTCCCATTTTTCTGAAACTTTTGGTTCTCTTTTATTCCAGACAGCCTACTCGCAAACCTATAATAAGATCGTACGATTTGAACTTCAGTTCTTAAGTAAGCAGATCGAAAGCTATTGAGATGATTAAAGCAAGAAGCTTTCAAAATAACTTCTGTATAATAACAGTTCTCATCCTGCATTCAAATTGTAGTATTTCTGTGACGGACACTATCAATCGATTGACCTAGTGGTTTTAGTTTTGATTCCATAAAAAGGGCTCAAAATAGTGAGCTCGAAAGCTGCTAAGGCGATAGCAATAATAAGCAGCTTTCGAGAGACAACAGCAGATGAGCATATCCACAAAAGTCTAATATAAAAGGAGATGAGACAGAGAGTTAAAAAGAGGCAATGTCTTACTGTGCTCCTTCTTGTACAACACAATCAGTAGCATCCTTTGGTTTGCTCTCTATCTGTTGCCAACCATCATCTATGATTAAAAATTTTGGAGGTGCCCCTCCGCCTGATAGGCTGCAACACACCACAATTTAACAATTTAATTTTATGAGACATTACAAGACGCAACAACCAGATTTCCACTTCTCAACAACAATTTCTATTACCTTCTGAGACCCTCGTCAACACCCTCAGCAGTGACATCGGTGTAAAAGGCATCCCAAGTACACCAACCAAACCAGTCGAGGAAGGAAGGTAACTGCGAAAAGACAATACAACAGAGTTGAGACTCTTAAAACAGGATAGCTTGGTTAAAATTATATATGCCAAAACGAAGATTTCTCGACCTTCTTCTTCTCTCTGTGTAGAAATGTTTGCATATGATTTTCAACAGCCCTGTAATCATTATGAAGTTTGGTTAGCATTATATGTGTATGAAAAAAAGGCAAAAACCGTGAAACTTCATTTGGAAACTTACTTCACTGCTTGATTGATAACTTCAAAGGGATTTGTCCCAGCATGCATATAGACCAGAGAGAGTCCTTGGTTGGTCTCAACAGTATTATCTCCTGCAAAACCAATTCAAACACCAACAAAAACAAGTCGTTTCGTTTCTTTGGAACTTGATCCTTCCTATATTCTCCTCCAAGAGCTATAAAACTCCATTAATTCGATTCATTCAGTGATGATAATTAAATGATTTCTCCAGCAAGGTTGGCTCTCATTAATCACAGCTCCACCCAACAGAAAGTTATATCTTCTTCACTACCGACCACCAGGCTGGAACTAAATAAATAGGACAGCAGGGTGTGTGTGTCTCCTACAGCAGATTAATTGTCTGGTGATCATGATCTACTCACCACTCTCGAGGCAAATCTCCATCTCGTTCTTGTCATTGCCCTGCAGCGCAGCACGGAACTGGCCTTCAAGGAGAGGAAGGAAGACAGTGTAGATGGTTGAAGAATTATCAGGATCCTCCCCATCAGCACCCTTGCTCTCCATGAGCAGGAACTGGGTCTCAAAAGGGATGTCTTTCCCAGACGTTCCCATTCTCTGAGTCATCCACCATAACTTGAAACGGAAACAACACAGGAAGCGCTGACCCCTGTTATGAGGTTGAAATAAATCAGAACGATTCATATTTCGTACCATTACTATTTTCTTGTTCTTCCAAATCCAATACTCAAATCAGATTAGCTAAAATCTACCCAGCTAAGGAATCAAAGAGAATTCAATCACTAAACATTCACTAGCTTCTATATAGTACAGTAAACTGAAATTATAGCCATTGATTGTTTAGTTTAAGTTCTCTGTAAACTTGGAAGAACCATTAAGGGGTTTGTGTACGTACTCTAAGACACCGATGGGGAAAACGTGCAGACTTTTACTGTGTGAGGCAGTGGCACCAATGAATGCACCAGCAACAAGTCCAGGGCCTGATCCTGGGGTCAGCACAATGTTGTCAGGCACTCCAGTGAGTATGGTCTTTCCGTGAACCACCAAGTTGCCATCGTTAACGGAAATCTTCGGGGTGATCGTCATTGTTGAGCACCGAACAGATTCTGCACGAGATTACAATAGAAAGACCATCACCAGCCAATCAGAAATCATAAAAATAACATAGAACCAAGTTGAAATCAGCGACCTAGAAACACAAAAATACCCAAAATAAATTAAGAACTATCAGAAACAAAATCGGAAGAGAAGAACACGATGCACTCTTCCTTGGGCATCGCTAACACCAACCTAAGGGTTTGAAATTTAGAAGAAACCCTAATTTTCTACGATTACGGCGAAATCCTATGATTGTTGGACGAAGAGAAGCATATGACTCCCATGGGGGAGCAGAAATCCACCTGAATTGCAATAACGAAGCTGCCCTTAGCATCTCCGAGACCAGGACCTGGCCGGAGGCGAGGGAAATTAAGAAGATTACAGATTGCAGGAAACAAAGACATCGGATTCAGTTTAAGACTGAACGAGGGTTTTGGGTTTAATTTAGCATCTTCTCTCTTCTGTCGAATCAAGCTGGATCCCCACTTGGTTATATCAACGGCGGAGGATAAACAATCCTTAATTAGTTGAAAGATTAAAGAATATAAGGGTATATTATATTTGAAATAAGATGGTCTAAGGAGGCAAAAAGAATATAAATGAAAGGAATCCATGAGAGGAAAAATGTCAAAAAGAAGAAGAAGAAAAACGGACGACAAATAAGACACGGTTTTCATGTTTTCTCTTCACCGCCGTGTAAAGGGAAACCAACTAAAGGCTTGCTTTCTCAAGTTCCCCGGGCGGGAAGAAAAGAAAAAACGAGATATTCGTTCAAACAAGCAATTGATTGTGGAGAAAAACAATAAAATTCACCTTTGGCAGGAAGTGACGCGAAAGAGAATCAAAGAAGATTGAACCTCATAGGAGATTGAATCTCTCCAACTCATCGATTTCAGACCAAATTATAATTGAATTGTTCTTTTGAATTATTTTTATGCTAGATTTGAAATTAATATCACCGCCATTAAAACCTCAAATTCCTTCCTGTTCAATTCTAACTTGTTCGGTTCAGTCCATGAATAATCAGATTAAAGTCCAAAACTCGTCGCGACCGCAAGGAATTAGGGGAAAACGCTCAAGAGTCACAAAGAGAGGTAAGATCTGAGACAAGATCCAACAACAGAATCATCGCGTAGAGTTCAAACTCATAACTCCGGCCGCCTGAAGATCGATTCGGATGTACATGAACTCAGAACAGAACCGTTACTTCACAGAAACAAAATCTCCAAAAAAACCACGTCCAGAAATTATCAAATCCCTCAAAACCTCAACAGAGTGTAAACTACGAAATTCTTCACAAAACCGCGAACTAAGTTCCGAGTATTGTCCCCAATCAACGCCACAGAGACGCACAAACTCGAAAAAGAAACAAAAACAAACCTCGAGCAGAAGAACTCAATAACTCACCGATTAGCCCTTAGGAAGCTGCGTCAAGTCTCCTCGCCGGAAACAGAACAAGAACAAGAACGAGAAAAGAGCGTTCCTCTGAAAGGAATGCTTGTAAGAGAGGAAGAAGAAACAATGGAAAATGGAAAAAAAAAATCCAAAACAAACGAACAAGAAACACGTAACGCGCTCTTGTAAATGAAGTTGTTCTCACACAGAAAACACGATCGAGTGAGTTGAGGAGGAAGAAGAAGTCGGTATTTATAGGGTGGGAGGTCGAGCAAGTTCCTCTGCCAGACGCACCAGATCACGACACGTGGAAATTTGCGTTTCCTTTATTAGTTGGGGGCCTTAAACCACTTCTGATCGTTGATACCCTTCCATTTTTCTAGAAAGATAAGAGTTTTGTCCCTAGATGATTGATACCAAGTGTATGATATTGCCGGGAAAAATCTTACCTGCTTGCAATCTCGAGCTACTTCAGCTTCTTGTGTCGGGTCGAAGAATGCGTGGATTCAGTAGGGAGAACTTTGGTTGCGCGACTTTCTCTTATCTTATAGGTCCAGTGACAGGTTTGGAAAAAAGACGATAGGTTAGGTCCAGCGCTATTTCCAGCAGTTCCTTTGCTTAATTAAGTAGGAGATAACTAACTTTGCAACTAACTTTGAAATGTGTCATATCCCACGTTCGTTGGAGAGCACAATGAAACACCAATTTTAAGAATATGAAAACCTAAATTTTAAGAAGCTAAAAGGAAAAGCCGAAAAAGGAGAATATTAATAATTATTATAATCAATAATTAAATTAGATTCCAGACGGACCCATGAATTACGCTGAGTTGAGTAAATATTAATATTCACCGTTATATCTTTAGTTATAACAACACGAGTAAATATTAAATGATTGGAAAATGTTTTATAAAAGAATTAGATGCGGCACATAAATCGAAGAGTCAAGGGCCACTTTGAAGTGTCTTTTATAACTGTTTGGAGATAAATATATTTTATAAGATAATCCTTTATTTCTCTTTGGAAAAAAATTTAAAAATTATTTTTATTTTAATTATTATTTTTTCGATAATTAGTTTATTTAATAAAAATTACTTTTATATTTGCTGTCATTTATAAATGTTTGATGTTTAAATATAACGTGTATGGTAGATAAGTGATTTTTTAAAAATAATTTTAAAAAAATAATCTGACAACTCAATATAACATGTTCGTATCTAACTATAGTTTAGTTATTTAAATTCCCACTTTAATATTTAAATAATATTCTAAAAACAGATCTTAAAAAGTTATTATTTGCTTTTGTGTTACAACTCACACATTGATGTGTTTAGCTACTTTAGTTTTTTTTTTTTTAATTTAATAATAATCTGATTATTAATCAAGTATCAATAACCTTTTCATTAATTGACCATTGCACTAATCATGAATCTTTTGAATGGAATTAATTCTAATTATTAAAAAAATGTAAAATACTTTTTATCACTATGTCTACTACACATTTAAAATTATACATGAACTTTACAATTATATTAAAAAAAATCCCATTATTAATATGGACGAAAACTATTTTTTTTTATTTTTTTTTAAAGATAAATAATATTTTTGAAATAAAAATTAAAATTTTTTATCCAAAACTAATTAATTTATTTTTAAGGTTTAAGAATGTTTTTTAGATTTTTTTTTTTAATTTTAAGAATATATTTAATAATAATAATATATTGAAAATAAATATCCAACGCTTTACACGGAAGTTGGGGGTTGTTTTTCGAAACCTCGAACTTCCAACGCCTTAATTTCTTTTTCCGTTTCGAAAGTATCGTCAACTATGGCGGTTCAAATCTGACGTCATCTAATTTAAAGTAATAAAATAAAAATAAATAAAAAAACCTCTCTAAATTACAATTTTAGGTCTATAGAACGATATGATATTCTCCACTCTAACCATAATGCCTCACATTAATAGAAGAGAGTATTAATTGATTATAAACTCATCATTATTACTTAAATTAGTCGAGGTGGGACTTACATCCCACATTAAGAAACAGAAAAGCTAAAAAAAGAAGTCTTAATTTTTTTTTTTTTTTGTATAATAATAATTCTTGTTTAACATTCAAAACATTGTCTGCAATGAATGCTCTCGGTCAATGAAGCTAATGATTTTATATTTGATTCCATAAAAGGGTTCGAAACAATAAGCGAGAAAGCTATTGAGGTGACAACAATAATAAGCGGGAAAGCTGAACCAATAATCTTCAAATAACTTTTGTATAGCAATAGGTCTTGTCCTGCCACTCCCAAACAACGAAGGAAATAGCTTTGAGTTTTGATTCCATAAAAGGGTTCAAAACAATAAGCAGAAAAGCCGAAACAAAAAGTCTTTAAGAACTTTGATAGAGTAATAGATCTCGTCCTACATTCAAAACATAGTATATCTGCAAGGGATACTCTCGTTCGATGAAATTAATGATTTTAGTTTTGATTACGTAAAAGGGTTCATGCCATTAAAGATAGTCATGGTTTACCCGTGACCCGAACCAAATTCCAAAGGGGAGGTTGACCTATCAAGTTCATCATTTAAGAAAAAAAGGGTTAATTTTTAGAAAAGAGTGGAAAGAAACAAAACGTGGCACAAAAGTCGAAGAGCTGGCAAGATATTTCTTAGGCGGTGGTAGAACAATTATTTAATTCGATCAATCATTTAATTATTTAATACTAATTAAATCATATAATATAATATTATATAATATTATATTATCGTATTTAATTAATATTCTACGGCTGTTGTGTACTATGATGTTATTTATTAAACTAAAATCTTTGTCGTTTAATCATTTCCTTATTTACTAAGCATAGGGCCGATTAAAAAATCCAATTTAATTTCTTTTTTACAATTTAATTTCTCGAGATGGCCATTTTCAAATTAAAAAACAAGGATATAATAATATAAATTATTTTATTATTATTTTTTTCTTTTTAAATTTGGCTAGGATTTATGTGGTATTTTAAAAAAATAAAAAACCATTATCGAAAATTAATTTTGTACAATATTATTAAATAAATAGTATAATAATCATAATAATAACAAAAGACAAAAAAAAAAAAAAAAGGTTTTAATTTCCAAATTCTCACTAACAAATATAAACTAATTTTGGAATTAACTTCACAAAAAAAGAAAAAAAGAAAAAC
Organism: Cucurbita moschata; assembly: GCF_002738365.1. Lineage (NCBI taxonomy): Eukaryota > Viridiplantae > Streptophyta > Magnoliopsida > Cucurbitales > Cucurbitaceae > Cucurbita > Cucurbita moschata. The sequence continues at coordinate 1,576,182 of NW_019268554.1, read as the reverse complement.
AAACCACATGAGGGTTCAGTGTAGGGTAGGCCACAGAGGATCCCTTCCCATTCAAGCAAAAGGCAAAATGGTTTATTTTTATTTATTTATTTATTTAGGGCCGTGAAGTTGAAGCCACGTGGCAGAGAGAGAAAGATAATATATACCACGTCATCACTTTCCTTGTCAGCTCTGACACACAATAAATCATAGTGTTTTCACTCAAGTGGCCATTGGATTGTGCATCATTTGCCAGTTGGCGATATAATTTGTTTGTTCCCTCTAATAAAAAAATTAAGTATTCCACGTGGCATGTTCATAGTTTATCCACGTGGAATCTGCCACTTTTTGCAAAATTTAACGTTTTCAAACTTATCTCAAATCTTTTAGAAAATTAGTGGAGGTAATGAAAATTGTAGTCCAAATCAGCCTTTTCGCTTTCAAAGACAAATAATTTTAAATTGTTTTAACTTATTAACAATTAATTAAGATATTGCTAAATAATGATAATAAATAATAGGAGCTTACACGAGTTCGATCAAACAAACATTTTGGACCAACTCAAAATTTTGGGTTGGTTAAATGGGTGACCCGATCAACCTGAATAGAGTTCACAACTCAATCAAACTCAACCCAATTTTTGAATTAGGTTGGATTGTCGAGTATTTTTTTTAATTATTAAAAAAGTAAAGTATGGCAAGATTGGCTGTAACCCTATTTTTCGGTTGGTAAAGTTGACCTGACCAAAATAATGTCAACTTGTGAACTGACCTAAATTTTCGATCTTTAAAAAATTCAACCCAACCCAAATCGAAAAAATATGTAACCCAACATACCATTTATGATATAAATTAGACCATTTGAATTAGTCAAATTCTCGAGCCATATAACCAGAAATTTTATTAATTTTTGTAAACATTATAATTTTATCTTTAATTATTTTAGGATGAGATTTTTAAAGGAGCTTTTTCTAAAGGGATGGTAAAAACTTTCCATCACCATGTGAATAAAAGAAATAATGTTAAACTTTTCCAAGGTGAAGCTACAAATTTTACCGTGGTGTAATGATTATGTTTATATATATATATATATATATTTTATCTCTTAAAATAATTATAAATAATATTGTTAAATTAAAAATACTATATTCATCTTTTAAAATCAAAATTTTTTATTTAGTAATTTAAAAAATATTTTGTAACTCTAAAATTAAACGTTTTACGAAAGAAAATAGCTCAAATAGTGAACCAATTAAGCGATTTAATGAAAGTAATATTGAGAATATGAAATTATAGTTAAGAAAGACAAAGGTGTGACATTCCAGTAAAGAAAATGGTACATGAATGAACCGAGACCACACCTCAATAAGAGGGAGAGAGATCCTAAGGATAGGATAGCTCGGGCGTCACATGAATGAACTGAGACCATATCCCAATGAAAGGGAGAGTGATCATGAGGATAAGATAGCTAAAAAGGCTTAAAAGAATTAAAAGTCAGTACGTGCACCAACAAAGTATACCTCCCCTCTCAGTGGCTCATCATAGGAACCCTATGGTTAAGCATACTTGGAGCAATTCTATGTTAGGTAACCTCCTACGAATTTTCTTGGGATGCATGTGAGTGAGAACAAAGGATGCTGGAAGGTCTCGTGTTGGTCTGTGGGGATAGTCTTCACTTTTAAGAATTGAGAAGTAGATAACGTGACTATGTCGCAAGAGAATGTCGGGGCTATTAGACGCGCCGAATTCAAATTCCGAATCGTAGACATGGGTCATTACAAAAGGATTGATAGTAACTACCTATATCAATAAGATGCATCTTCATTTTCGATAACTTAAACATAAAAACTTTAAAATTAAGCGCGTGAGGATAGTTTTCACTCACAGAAACACTTCAAATAAGGTAGGTAATACTACAACCGTTTGGTGCCATATCCAAATTTCAAATTCTGACTCGAATCTTAAACATGGGACATTATAGATACATCTTAAATTTGATACCTCAAACAATCAAACAAGATAGAAAGGTATATCGAGATTCCCTTCAACTTAACATCACAACGTACCAATAAAAAGACATCTTTGTTAAGGTTACGAGAGACATGTACGAAATAAAGCATCTTTGCATAAATAAAAGGCATTTGGTTTTTCCTTTCACCAATCTATTTCATATAGAAAGTTAACAAATATTCCTCAAAAGCACACAAAAAGAGAAACTATACCGATTTTTCATTAACGTGAACGATCGAGTGTCTTCTGACATTTCTTTATTTTTAAATATATTTAAAAATAATAATTTTATTTGAGTAATTTTGAATTAGTTTTAAATTTGAGATATATAAATTAATTTTTGCTCCACAAAAATAAATATTGAAAGGCTGAGAATTTAGGGTTTATTATAGTGCAATTACACAATTCCCTCTCAATTTTTCCAACCAACTTGGAGAGCCTATTTTATTTACAAGCATGAATTATTGACATCATGTTTTTTGTTTTTGTTATAAAAAAATTGGTTTAAAATTATAAGTTATAAATGAATGCGATGCAATGAACGATGCGTGGAAAAAAGAACAAAAATGAGCGGCTGGCGTTGAACGGAAGTGCGATGAAGATGAGAGTAGTACGATGAAGATGATCAACGGTGCAATGAAGATGAAAGACAATACAATGAGGACAAATCATGGAAAGAGAATGATAGACAACGATGGATAATGACAATCAACGAGAGATGATTGTCGAAGAATGAGGAACCTTGAAATTAACGGACCAAAACCCTAAGTTGAGCTTGGAAGACTCTGATTGAACATACATAATAGCCTCGGAGAGCCTATGAGTTAGAAATGAGACATTTTGCATGAAATAAGACCCACGAGCAATTCAGCGAACGCATACGACTCATGAACGAATAAAGAACTTACAAGTAAGCTAAACCCTGTTACTAGTTTGTCTTAGAAATTTTCTATGTTCGGTGGTCTTAGAAATTTGCGTAAGATGCATGTGAATGAGGAGAAAACATGTTGAAAAGACTCGTGTTCGTCTGTATGAATGAATAGTTTTCATTCTCAGAAGCGAGAAGTACGGAACGTGACCGTATCGTGGGATGCTATAAATAACTTTCACATATTTACAATGAGAATTGTGAGTTCTATCCACACCTTCCACCTTCTCCAAAAAGAAAAGGAAAAGGATGAAAAAAAAAAATTGAAAGAAACAAAGAATAATGGAAGTAAAGCAAAGATTTGTTGAACAACTTGTGCTGTTTGTGAAGAAATCATCATTGTTCTACTTGCAATGACCCATCTTTCATCAAGTTCACACTCAAGTTATTGAACCGTTCTCGAGAGTATTGTCTCGATGCTTTCCTCCAATCCGTACCCGCCTTCATCATCAACGCAAACTCATCATAGCTTATTCGCTCGTCCTGCACGATCATGACATTTATTGTTGATTGTTTCGATCACGTTCAAGTGTTAACAAATGACGAAATCTAGCTATATTTGATCAAACTATTTGTAGGTTCTTATCGAAGTCAAACTAGAATTCCTAATGTTTTCCTTCTTGTTTGAAAAACCAGGCCGGGACCGGGACCGGGACCAGGGTAGTTATCTGTGTCCACATCATTCTATTGACAAAAAAACGAAATATTTAATGAGGAGATGTTACTGACCTTATCTGTATCAACATCGTTAATAATAGCATTAATGACTTCTTCACAATTTCCTTCGATCTCATCGGCTAAGGTCACTCGAAGTTCCTCGATTTCTATGAAACCACTTCGGTTTAGATCAAAGAAATCGAACGCTTTCTTTAGATGCACTTCGTCATCGCCCATTTTCTTAAGGTGAACGGAAATGGCTACAAATTCTCCACAATCTAGATATCCATCTTTGTTTATATCACCCTGAAAAAATCAAATTACTTCAATGTATTGAGATAGAGAGAAAGAAAAAGGAGAGTTTTGGTATGAACTTACAGCTTCCATCAGAATTTGAAGATCGGTATCCGCGATCTGATGGCCTAATTTATGTAAACCTACTCGTAACTCGTCTATGTTAATTTTTCCTTTATTGCTAGTATCCATCTTATCGAACCCCTCCTTTATACCAGCAACTTCCTCGACCGACAAGTGTTCAGCAATTACCTGTTGAAAGTAACCCGAAGAATACGTCTTAATATGGCAAGAAACAATAATGACGATGTTGATCACCTCTAGCAGATATTGTCCTCTTGGGGTTTTCCCTTCCAGGCTTCCCCCTTAATATTTTAAAACACGCCCGTTATGAGAAGGTTTCCACACCCTTATAAGGAATGCTTCGTTCCCTTCTCCAACCCCTCTTGTGGGTCCAGTGTCCTCGCTGGCACACCGCCCAGTGTCTGGCTCTGATACTATTTGTAACAGCCCAAACACACCGCTAGCAGATATTGTCCTCTTGGGATTTTCCCTTCTGGGCTTCCCTTCAAGGTTTTAAAACGAATCCGTTAAGAAGAGGTTTCCACACCCTTATAAGGAATGCTTCGTTCCCCTCTCCAACCCCCTTGCGGGTCCAGCGTCCTTACTCGCACACCGCCCGGTGTCTGGCTTTGATACCATTTGTAACCGCCCAAACCCATTGTTGGCAGATATTGTCCTCTTTGGGTTTTCCCTTTCGAGCTTCCCCTCAAGGTTTTAAAACGCGTCCGTTAGTATAAGGAATGCTTCGTTCCCCTCCCCAACGGACGTGTGATCTCGCATGCTATCAGATTGGTCATCGTAAATTATTTGAACATAAAACAAATTTACCCTTAGAGCTCTTTTCTTCAGCTTGTTCATCACGGAGAACTGCTTAAGTCTTGCCTTCACCGTTTCTCCTAAGGACACATTAGGAGCTTTCTTCACATTCTGTAACCATGGATGATCTACATTGTACAAACAACAAACACAACACTCAACCTAATGCAGCTTTATTTTGAGAGAAACTGAATTTCTTTTAAGGCTAAGTCGATACCGAGCACTTCTTGAGCAGTCAGTCGCCGTTTCGGGTCAGGATCAAGCATCTTTCTCACGAGGTCTTTCGCATTATCCGAAACTTTAGGCCAAGGGTCTCTCCTGAAATCGAGAACTGATCGTATAATTGCTTGCGCAACTCCTTGTTCGGTTTCTGCATCGAGACGACCAAACGTTTAATGAGCTTAAGCAGAACATATACAACAAAACATTTGTATATGTTAGATCAATACTTACCAGCCCAAAATGGTGGCACACCACAAAGCAAAATGTAGAGTACAACACCAGCACTCCAGACGTCTACTTCGGGGCCATAGTTTCGTTTTAGAACCTCGGGAGCCATGTAATACGGACTTCCAACAATCTCATTGAATTTTTCACCTGAAAGAGTCGGTTACGATCACGATCACGTTCACGATCAAGAGAAAACATACGCTACAAGTGAAGAGCAAAATACACCAAAACATGCAAAGGGGCCATTGGAAAGCATACCAGGTTTAAAGAACACTGACAATCCAAAATCAATCGCCTTTAACGGTGCGTTTTCCTTCTTGTTTCCAAACAAAAAGTTCTCGGGTTTCAAGTCTCGATGCATAACGCCCTGCTTGTGACACATCTGAACCACAAGAAAAGTAAGTAACACACCAACCAACGGACCATTCCTTACAAGGGTGTGGAAACCTCTCCCTACCAGACGCGTTTTAAAAACCTTGAGGGGAATCCCGAAAGGGAAAACCCAAAGAGGACAATATGTACCAGCGGTGGGCTTTGGTTGTTACAAACGGTATCAAAGCCAAATTATCGGACGGTGTGAGACACTAATCGAAGTAGGACTAGACCCTCTTCATAGTAGAGGCGTTTTAAAAACCTTGAGGGGAAACCTGAAAGGAAAATCCAAAAGAGAACATATTTGCAGTGGGCTTGGCCGGTTACAAATGGTATCAAAGCTAAGTTACCAAATGGTGCGAGACACTGGTCGGAGTAGGGCTAGACTCTCTCCATAGTAGACGCGTTTTAAAAACCTTAAGAGGAAACTCAAAAGGGAAAGCCCAAATAGGACAATATCTAGTAGCGGTGGGGTTAGGCTATTACAAGTGTTACCAGACGGTGCAAGATACTGGTCGGAGTAAGGCGAGACCCTCTCCAAAGTACACGCGTTTTAAATCCGTGAAGTTGACGGCGATACATAACGGCCAAAACGGACAATATCTACGTTTCTAAGTTCAGATAATCAATTCTGATCCTTAAATCATATTTTGCAGATCAAAACACTCTTCAAAAACAAAGAACATACAAAGAAACAAAATCTCTATCACAACCAGAATGACCCAAAATTTCCAAAAGAATGAAAACCATTTGTTTAATTCAATACCTGAACAACTTCAACAATGGTCTTTGTAACAACAGCAGCAGCGCGTTCTGTGTAGTGCCCTCGAGCCACAATCCGATCAAACAACTCACCGCCTTCACAAAGCTCCATAACCAAATGAACAGCGTTATCATCTTCATACGTATCCTTCAAACTCACAATGTTCTGATGCTTGGGAAAATGCCTCATAATCTGAACCTCCCGCCGAACATCTTCAACATCCACAGCGGTTCTAAGCTTCTTCTTGGAAATCGATTTACAAGCAAAGTTCTCTCCGGTGACCTTATCGGTGCATAGGTGCGTAATCCCAAACTCCCCTCGGCCAAGCTCCCGACCCAGTTCGTATTGAAGCCCAATTTCACGACCGGTGGGGTTGGTCAAGACGGTGAGCTTATGGGTGCCGCCGTTGCCGCAGGCGAAGTGGTTAACGCCATAATCAATTGAAAAGGGATTCGGCTTCTTCTTCTTCTTCCCTTTGAGATGATCCTCAGTGTCCCGAGGTGGTGCAGCGCAACAGTTCCCCATGAATCAACGACGATCTTGAAATTGGGCTAAGTTTATGAACAAATTGGAGGAAAATACGAAATGGGTATTGGGGAAATGAAGATCAGGTGTCGAATTAAAGCGGAAATTGAGGGGAAATGGTTGAATCGAGATGGGTATGGGGGGAAAAAGAAGAAGAAGAAGAAGAAGGAGGAGCAGAGGATTCTTTGTTTTAGCCTTTTTGAGGAGATCAAATGGAAGAAGGGGAAGGAAGGCTGTTTATAAGGGCAGGCGTGAAATAAACACACGAGAAAGGGAACACAAACCTGCCGCTTGTAATCAAAGCCACAGCAATGAATGGAATTTGAAAGGAGAGTGGCCTATTCCTTCTCCCTAACCATTGAAATAACCTAAAAAAATTATCTATATATATATAAACATCACCAAAATTACACTTTTATTTAAAAGAAATTAAAATATTAGCGTCCAAAAGTTGTTAGAATGTTAAACCAAAAGTGGACCATCATTGCATAGACCTTCAGCGGTACCACACCTTCTACATGTAATTTTCAAAAACAGTACTTTTTAATGTTGTTGGTTTAATATTCAGGATCGGGAATATCAATATCAACGAGTTAAGAAATTTTGTCTTTTCAGTGTATGTTGTTTAAAAGCTTCATGAAGCTTTTTCTTTTGTTTTTGTGAGATCCCACGTGAGTTCGGGAGGGAACAAAATATTTCTTATAACCGTGTGGAAACCACTCACATTGGTTGGAGAGGGGAACAAGCAACTGTTCGGTGAGTCATGTTGGGCCCCTAAGGGGATGGATTGTGAGATCCCACATTGATTGGAGAGATAAACGAAACATTTCTTATAAGAGTGTGAAAATCTCTCCATAGTAGATGCGTTTTACCTGTGTTTTAATATCGTGAGATTAACGATAATACGTAATAGATTAAAGCAGACAATATAATATAAGTCAAATATGCTTTAATTATCCATCGCAGTCAAAACCCACATCATTTTGGTCACAATTTCCACATGGGTCAAAATGTTGGAAAGCATCATCATAAAACTAAGGAAATGATCTCACGCTCTCTTTATCGTCCATTTAAAATTGTCTATAATGATGTTTTTATCGAAGCATTTGGTCGAAGATATAATATTAACAATTAAAAATAATTTTTCTGTTGACTTCGAGAAATCTATTTCATATAGCTTGGAAAGACACTTTTAAAGCTTTTACATGTAAGATCAATTGTTTATGCAATTTGGGATCGTAATTTTAGTCAACGGACATTGAAGCGTTTACTCGAAGAGCTTCTCTTGACCTAGTGAATATCGTTGGTTTTGATGTTTATTAGTAGTGGTATGTCTCAACGAGGACGTTTTAATTAGTTGAGTTGAACTTAGTTCAATATAGTTTATAAGTTTCAGGCAAATCATTAACCGTGTACAAAAAAAATTGCAACTTCTAAATAAAAAATCAAATGACTGATACAAGTGTTTTACATATATAAATTATGTCAAATTTAGATACGTTTATACTTATACATATAAATATAATATAATTAATTTTTATAATAATAGTCAACTGATGAGAGTGGACACGAGATTATATTCTCTAGCTTTGCCTAATTTCATCCTTACCCGATTTTTATATATAAATATATTTATTTATTTATTTAGTGAGTAAATGAATAAATGTATATATGTTTTTTAAGAGTTGAAAATTATTAAATTTAAATTTTTAGAAATAACATCAAGCATTATATTATATATATATATTCTAAAATAGATTTATTAGAATGTTTTATAGGTTTTTAATAGAATTTATATTATAAAAGGAAAATTGTCCATTAAATTTTTTTAATATATATATATATATATAAACCAAAATAATAATTTTATTATTACCTAAAAGTATTTTTAGAAAATTAATTTTTAAAAATGGTGGACGAAAATGTAAATAAATAAGAGATATTCGGTACAAGAAGAGCGGACTTTGTCTTGGTCAACGATAATGTCGACAAGTCGTCTTGGGATGGCGGGAAGCCGTAAAGCCGGCTGCTGAATGTATTACGTGGCGTGATTTGGTTGGTTTAGACGTTAAGTTTGACCTTCTAGAAGGTCTTAATGTTAAAATTTTTAAATAATAATAATAAAAATAAATAAAATTTGTCTTGTATTGCCCAAACATGCAGAGAATCTAGCAATTGTGTATGTTTTCTTGTTTGTTTTACAAGACGAAGGTCCAAGAATCTCTTGAGGGTACTTTTGTCATTTTTATTTCCCCAATTTCTCCGATCCATCTCCTTTGGGCCCATCATCTTTGCTGGCAAGTTCCTCGTATCCACCCCTTCGAGGTTTAGTCTCCTCGTTGGTACATCGCCCAGTGTCTAACTCTGATGTCCTCAGTTTTTTCTTTTGAGCTTCCCCTCAAGGTTTGTAAAACGTGTCTGCTAAGGAGAGATTTCCATACCTTATAAAGAATATTTCATTTTCCTCCTCAACCGTTGTGGGATCTCCCAACCCCTTTCGGGACATAACGTCCTACATGACACATGTTAAGTCTCGTACACTCTACAACTAAGGTCTAGAAAATATTTCTCGTATCATAAATTTCTTAAGGTGTCCTAGAACAAACCCTACCATCAAATTTTTGGGTTGACGTTCTTTGAGTCATTTATTCAAATTTTTGTTTTTAAGTAAAAATAAAATATTAGTTCACGAAACATCTATTTACTTATTTTCAAACGTTTAACTAAAATTTGCAACTCAATGTCAATATATATTTTGAAAAGTTATCGAACAACAAATAATTAAAAGAATGATTAAATTAAATAAATAAAAATATATAATTACATCGTAAACAAATATGTATATTTTAAAATTAACAATAAATTCGTGATAAGTTCAACTTAATTTAATTTTAGGAGAAATCATGAACAAACTTAATCTATGAAAATCGATCAAATAAGTTCATAACTCAATCCAAACCGTATAGTTCAAGTTGGATTGATTGAGTTTTTTTGTATCATCGGATTTTTTGAACACTCCTAATTCTGATACTATATTATATCGTCCATCAATTCGAAATCTTATCTAGATCGATCGAGAACGATAAAACAATAATATATGTCGAAATAGAGAAGGTCCCATACTAAATTTCATAGGTTTAAATGAAGCAAGAAAAAGATAAGAAATAGACGATTAGTCAGTTATTGAAAATTCTTCATTTTCTTGGCTCTCAATTATCTCCATACCCTCCAATTTAGTCTTTAATTAAAGCTTAACAATATTTAAAACTCGTTAGGCTCGTTACGTCTCGTCATCAGCCTCACAGCTTCAAAACGCGCCTAGTAGGGAGAGGTTTCTACACACTAATATAAGGAATGTTTTGCTCGTCTCTCCAACCGACGTGAGATCTTATCCATCCGCCTTAAAGGCCCAACTTCCTCGTTGGTACATCGCTCAATGTCTAACTCCGATACCATTTTGTAACAATCCAATCCCACCGCTAGCAGATATTGTCCGCTTTTACCCATTACGTATCGCCGTCAGTTTCATAACTTTAAAACACGTTTGGTAAAGAGAGGTTTTCAGATCCTTGTAAGAAATTCTTTGTTCTCCTCTCCCATTGACGTGAAAAATCTCACTATAACTATCGTAGTTATGTTATGAATTGTATAATAGCGAATTTGAGTATCACTTTTTTTTTTTTATATAAAATTGAGAGATTATTGTTTAGTTTTAGAAAATAAATAATAACATTTTGAACCGAACCATAGAGATTTGAATTCATATTTTGAATAATTGAGGTATGTGTAGACTAAATCGGTTGAAGTAGCCATTAATGATTCCGTAAAGTTAAAGAATTTAATTTACTTTTGACAAAAACATTGCATAATTTATATTTCAATCCCATCGTACATAAATATGGTGTTGACAAACGTGACGCATTAAAATTTTTATAAACTCAATTACATATGTTCACAAATTTCTGAACAAATTTCTCGCTTCTTATCTTGTTAAGTTATATTGCGGTTTAGTCCTTGAATTTTTATATTTTCGTTTGATAGATTTACAAACCAACCCAATCATATAATAGCAGATATTGTCTTCTTTGGGCTTTCCCTTTCGGGCTTCCCTTCAAGGCTTTAAAACACGTCTGCTAGGGAAATGTTTTTACACTCTTATAAAAGTGATTAGTTCTCCTCCCCAACCAATGTGGGACATCACAATCCACCCCCATTCAAGGCCCAGCGTCCTCGCTGGCACTCTTTTCTTTCTTTAATTGACGTGGGACCACCCCCAAATCCACCCCCTTATGTGACGATATGTTGTTCTTGATTGGTTATGGCATGATTGTATGGAATGTTTGAATGTAAACAGCATAAATTGTATGACATAAAACACGGTAAACTGTCTGGAATCATAATCCCGATAGGAATAGGTAAGAAATGTAAATTGAAAATGAGAATGACATGAAACATGGAATGTGACAGTGGAGTTATGTTCATTAATGATAAATGTAGAAGTAGGGGGACCTCATGCATTATGTGTGTTCATGCATCTGGGGTGCCTATCCCATCTCGAGGGTACGGACGCGTACATCCAATGGCAGGACAACGATCGTTATACTTTGCATAGCGCTGCCGTGACGGTTACTAGTATCTGCTAGCGGTGGATCTGGGTCGTTAAATAAATTTTTTAAAAAAGATGATAATAATATAGAGTTGGGTTGTGAACGGTTTTCAGATTGCTTGGATCACTGATCCCACTAACTCTAAATATTGAATGGGTCTAAAACATTTTTTCAACCCAACTCAACTCAACCCTATACTCTCTCACCATTTATTCGTTTTTTCATCTAATATTTTTTATTTTTTTTATTTTTCTCTTTCCTACGATTTCATATTTTTAGATGTGGAAAATATAATGGTAATGGGCCTAAACAAGCCCAATAAAAAATCATACTTTTAAAGAAACTACACAAAGCTCCCTACCACTTTGGATAACCTTAAATGGTAGAGAGCTTTGTGTCGTGTGTTCTAAATGTACGTCTTAAGTGGACAAAGTTGCATTTTTTGTTTGAACTTTTCAACGTTCAAACCTTTCGGATCGTTAAAGTCTTTGAATCTTTGAACCAAGGTCTTTTCGACTTTGCTAATACATTCGTTTTAGTAATACAAAGTTTCTCGGGTAGGGAGAACCACATAAGTTCATTGAAAGGGTATAATTGAATGAGACAAAAAGTGACAAAAAGAAAGAGAGAGATCAAGTTAGACGATGTTTCCTTCTTAGGACAACACGTGTTGAATGTCTGTTGTCATTATTATTATTGTCGGTTGTGCTATTGTAAAACATACGATAGACTAAATTAATAAAAAAAAAATACTCATAATATTTCAAAAGTTTTAATAATATTTTTAAAATTTTAAAAAATATTTGGAACATACCTTAGTTTCATGGTTAATATTTTATTTCAAAAATATCCTTTAACTTTTAATACTATTTTCAAAATACCCTTTAATTTTAAAAAATTTAATTTGCATAGATTACCTCTTTTTTAATGTTATATTTTTAAAGTTCATTAGTATTTTTGATTGTGCCATTGTAAATTTGCACACGTTAAACTAACATTTTTGAAACTAAAAAATGATATATATTAATATCCTTACGAAAGTTAAGAGCTTAAACTGACCGCTCTCATTCGGATGTGATCTCAATTTATTCATGTATACCCTTCATTTACTCGGGTGTCACATGTCCACTGGCTTCTGCTTTAGTTCGTCTCCAAACCACATGTTATTAAGAGAGGTACTACTTAAGTATCGTTTGTAACGTCCCATGCATTACATGCTAAATCTGAATTTTAAATCTTAAGCACGAGTCAGTATAGTTATGGATCTGGTTTGTTTTTATTGAATACACATAGTTAAATCTTTTATTCTTACGAATTTATGTAGCGATTAGTTTCCGTTGCTTAATTAATTAAATATTTTATAGAGAGTTTGAAAAGGTTTCGTGTCCCTTGTATTAAAAAATATTGAAACCAATATGTAAAACGAATCGGTTTATATCTCAATCATACTCTTTTCCTCAAAATCCAAAAAATCTTATCGTCTTTGATTCTTAACGTCAATTAACGATTAAATATGAAATAGAGATCTCATGATATGGTGATAACCTTTTCAGAATATTTCGGACTATATCACGTTGTGCACTAAAATCTTCTCCAAATAGGTCAACTTTACTCACTAAAGTCAACATAGAAAGAATTGTCGGTTTCAAAAAAGAAGTTACAAGAAACTCGAGTAAAACCCTTATTCAAATTGTGGAGTTTCATAATAGTCGGGTAGAGTCAAATATTTCATGATTTCACGACCAAGTACATCGAGAATAGGTCAATATCTTCAACAAGGATTAACTGTCGGAGTCATTGAAAGATCAAACTCTTCTACTCAAACCGACATTGATACTAGACTTAATCCTCGTTGAATTATGAGACGGGAAGGATGTCTTTAGAGATAAGACTCGATATCTTTATGCTTTGAAATTTGAACTAAATTTTAATTATTATCCGTTTAAACGTTGACCATATTAATTTAAATTTAAAATATTGTATCCAAACTACTCTTTTTCACCATCTCTAATTTAAAATTTGAGCTTTTGGATAATCCCTATTATTTTTTTATTCTTTTTATTTTCCTTTTTCCAGTTACGTATTTTTGTTGAAATCTATAATTGCACTTATTAAAAACATGTGTGAAAGGAGAAAAATATTTTAAATGGTAATTTAATTTAATAAATAAATTTAAAAAAAATAGAGAAGGCAAATGTGTTATTTAAACCTAAGAGAAAATTCAAAAAAAAAAAAAAATAGAGGTGTTCGTATGACCTGATAATCCGACCAACCTGAACTATCGAACCCAAATTGTAAATATTGGTTTGAGTTGAGTTGAATTTTTAAAAAATTGAAAGTTCAGTTCCGTTTGTTGGTTGACATTTTTTTGGTCCGTGTATGTTATGATACCAGGTTCATGTTAGGTCCTATGAGACATTGGATCATTTATGATAAATATGAATAATATGTCGTGCATCCATACATACGTAACCATGAATACTTTATTTCAAAAATATCTTCGATCTTTCAACCATGTTTCAAAAACATTAGGATCATGTTTAAAAAAATACCCATAAAATTTTAAATATACCATTAATACCCTAAGTAAAAATAAAAAATAAAAAAAAAATCTTACCATCAATATATGGATAAAAACCGGTTTATTTACCCTTATAGATCATTTTCAAATTTTTTAATTTATTTTTTTTAAATATTACCATTTATAGTATTAATAGTTTCATCTATATTTTAAAATTTTAATCTTATATTTTTTAAAAAATAATAATTTACCAAGTTCCAAGAATGACTTGTTCACATGGTGATGGTCAATAATTTTAATTGATGAATTCATAAGAATATAATTAGAAAATGAATGAATAAAAATTAATATGTAAAATACCTTGTATAAATTATAATTATATCACTAGATCATAGCCTCACCCCTATTTTATTGTCTTTTAGCCCTTAGAACGTGCAATACCCAGATTCCCAAATTTAAATTCATATAAAAATAAAAGATAATCTAAATTTCAATCCTCTGGCAAGAATTTATAATCATCTAAGAATAAATAAATGTCCAGTAATTTAAATATGTTTTATTGGATATAAGATTGAAATTCGATGTCCAATATAGTTGTTAATTTTAAAAATACTGAATATGTTAGGGGTCGAGTCATTGTCGAGTTGGATTTTGGATCTCTTGTGGGTTAGAGTGCTAGCTATCGAGCGGTTGATGGGTATGATTGGGTTTTCAGATCTGATTCGAGTTCAAACACAGATACCTTTCGGTTCCTTCTTCTTTACCCGATTTCCTACAATTTCTCTCTCTTTCTCTCTTCGTTTTATGTCCCTACTTTGTTCCTTCTCTCGTGGGTCGTGACAACAAGATCCCAACGTGAGTGCTGACGCTGTCAATCATTTCTATTGTCGTGCAACCATATGTTGAAGAGCTTACTAATTGCAATCTTAGAAACCTCGTCCTCCTCACTCGACAATGTTTTGTCTCTCTTAGTAGTATTCTCTCTCTCTCTCTAGCAACTAACCTCGAGTTCAAATGGGGAATGGTTGCTTTCGAGTAGAGGAGCACAAATTAGAGAGGAAATTATCGGCCGACAACTCGACATACTTTTTATTCTATTTGTACCAGTTTGTTACAACGTGACTAATTTACTTTAAAATTAGATACATGGTTAGGCTAACCAATATTAAAACTATTCATCATTCATTTTTAGCCAAAAATTTCAATGTGGTTGTCATCAAATTATTTCCATACGTCTATTATCTTTTAGTACCGAAAAAAAAAACGTATTATCTAAAAAAACCATTTCCAAAATAATTTCAGAGGAATATTAAACTTACCAAAATAAAAATGTAACATCCATGTCATGATTTGGATAAGGATTTTTTATCGTCCCTACTACATGATTCATTACTGGCTTCCAAAAGTAAAAACTATCTCCACCGACCAATACAAATCCTTTTAGGATGCTTTGTCCTCGTTAGTGTACCGGTTCAAGCCTACCACTAGCAAATATTGTCCTCTTTGGATTTTCTCTCTCGGACATCCCTTAAGATTTTAAAACGTGTCTGTTAAAGAGAAGTTTCCACACCCTTACACGGAATGCTTCGTTCCCTTTTCCAACCAACTCGTGATCTCATAATATTTAAAAATTTGAACCATTTCTCAATTTGTGTGTGTCATCCTTGGGCAGGGCCATGCTAATCTTGAAAACCTCTCACTAATAGACTCGTTTTAAAAACCTTAAAGGGTAAGAACAGACAGAAAAGCTCACAGACTATAATATCTACTAACTGTTACAAGTATCATGTTTTTATGAAAATTTTCAAAATGCCAATTGATATAGAATGGTTCAAAACAAAGTATATCTTGTTGTTACAATGATTAAGGGGTCGAAAAGATGTATAAATGGAATAGGTGGCATAGGTCTCGATTCATTCGTGAACGGCGTGGAAGGGGTTAGAAGGGAATTGGATCAGCGATTGGCATAAGCATCCCGCGAGAAAAAGAAAGTCGGTGTTCTCGTTCCGTGAATGGAATGCGACCAAAACACCCCGCATCCCTATTTCTCTCTATTTCTTTTTATTTTTCTGAATCGCTTTGTTTCCCTACAAATACGAGAATGCTCCTCAAACTTCCCTACGCCACTTCTCTCTTCTGTAGCGTAGCGCTTCTAATTTCTTCTATTCTGGGGTTCTTGTGATTTTGTAGAAACCAGGAGCGAAGTTTTTTCTGGGTTTCACCCAACACAACACATTCAATTACTCTTGCGATTTCGCGAGCTTAGCGGCCCCTTAGCTCGGAATTCGCAACAGGTAACATTGTCTGATGCCTTTCGATTTTGTTTTTTGGCTTTGATTTTGATGATTCTGGCTCTGGTTTTGCCTCTTTTCTTACATTTGTTATATGTTTCTGAATGTGGCGCTTGGATTCTTAGAGATCGTGGATTTGTGTTTGTTTTCTGGATTCTTTTTTTGTTCCTCCGCCTCTTGTTTCTTTGTTTTTTTTTTTTTTTTTTTTTT
>NW_019268554.1:1551529-1559254 GCF_002738365.1 Cucurbita moschata | reverse complement strand
TTTTTTTTTTTTTTTTTTTTTTTTTTTTTTTTTTTTTTTTTTTTTTTTTTATGAATTTTGTGTGTTTTGGAACTCTCCATTTACATTATTGATAGTGCTTCTGGGAATTGGATTTTTGGAGTTTTTTATGCTTTTGGAGGGCTTGAGTTGGGAATCTGTGATATCCGAGAACAAAACATTCTCATTCTTGGTAAGGGTGTGTAAACCTCTCCTTATCATACGTGTCTTAAAAACCTTAAGGGAAAGGCCAGAGAGGACAATATTTGCTAGCTGTAGGTTTGGGTCGTTACAAATGGTATTAGAGCCAGACATTGGGCGATGTGCTAGTGGAAGGCTGAGTCCTGAAGGAGGGTGGACACGAGGTGGTGTGCCAACGAGGTCTTTAGGCCATGAAGGAGGGTGGATTGTGAGATCCCACATCGGTTCGGGAGGAAAATGAAACATTATTTATAAGGGTGTTGAAACCTCTTTTTCGAGATGTTTTAAAAACCTAAAACAACTTTGAGGGGAAGCTTGAAAGGGAAAGCCCAAAGAGGACAATATTGGCTAATGGTGGACTTGGGCCGTTACAAATGGTATAGAGCCAGACACCGAGCGATGTGCTAGTGGAAAGTTGAGCCCCGAAGGAGGGTGGACATGAGGCGGTGTGCCAGCGAGGACGCTGGGCCCCAAAGAAGGGTGGATTGTGAGATCCCACCTCAGTTGAAACATTCTTTATACGGGAGTGGAAAACTCTCCCTAGCAAACGTGCTTTAAAAACCTTGAGGAGAAGCCCGAAAAGGAGCTTGGGCCGTTACGAAATCCTTGTTCTTTCTTTCTTGCCGGTTTATGTGTTGTAATTTCATTATTTCGTGCAATTTCTTGTGTGTTTATGATTGAATGTTTGAGTTTCTTCTTGAATCCTCAAGTATTTTGATTTGAATCTCATCTCTCATTCCATCTGTCTTGATCAGGGTAATCTAGAACTTGGAGGATTAAATTTCTCCATGGTGAGCTTTTAATTTTTCTTAAAAAAACCTTTCCTGTTCTGGCAAAATTATGCTTAAACTTTGATTAATTATGTGGACTATGTAAAAGAGCCAATTGTGTTGGCTTTTGTGCTCATTAGGGAGAAGCCGCAGCTTTCTTGGTTCATGATTTGAAGGAGGGATTCCCGAACGGGTTCGGTTTAAAATCGAAAGGTTGTGAAACAGCCACCGTCATCGGCAATAAAACAGTATGCTGACTTACTTTGTATTGTTTCTTCTATTGTGATTGTGATGCATCAAGAACTCATCTCTGAAAGTCTTAGCTTTTTGATATGCTTTGGTAGTATGTCGTTGACGGAGGCTGTGATGACTCGATATTGTCCTTTCGAGTTCAAGTATTCGATCATTCGACAGGAACACGGTGAGTTTCTCCCGTGGTTATACAATTGATTCTTTTAGTTCTAGTCTTCTAAGTTTCGGTGGATTTTCAGGATCGATCCTGTCGTTTTGGGAACGATACCGGAGCCATGTAAAGGGCATTCGGCAATAGCTTTAAACGAAGATCGTATATTGTTTATTAAGGGTGGATCGCCCTTACATGATTCCTTTTGGTTTCTTGAGGTAATGTGTTCATGAGGATTCAACAGCACAAGATCACTCAGTGTTACACCTGATTCTTATGATATGTATCGATTTTTATACGAGTAGGTGAATACTCCATATGTCCAAGAACGAACACGATCTTCGGGTTGTGAAGTTGTTGCTTGGAGTAAAGGGGTGAGGGGAGCTGTTGAGAAGCCGATCGTTGTTAGCGGTCCGTCTGGGGTGGGCAAGGGTACTCTTATATCCATGCTCATGAAAGAATTCCCGTCTTTGTTTGGATTCTCTGTTAGCCACACGACCCGTGCTCCGAGAAACATGGAGAAAGATGGGCTTCATTACCATTTTACGGAACGAAACGCTATGGAAAAGGACATAAAAGAGGGGAAATTTCTCGAGTTTGCTTCAGTTCATGGAAACCTCTATGGAACAAGTGTTGAAGCTGTTGAAGTGGTCGCCGATGCCGGGAAAGTATGAAAATTCAGTTTGCTTCCATTTGAGGATCGTTTTTCGGTTTTATCGAATCTGTATAATATTCATCATATCTTCTGGATCTTCCATGTAGAGATGCATTCTCGACATTGATGTTCAAGGCGCGAGGTCCGTGAAGGCTGGCTCCCTCGACGCTATATTCATCTTCATCTGTCCACCTTCAATGGCTGAACTCGAGAAACGTCTTCGTGCAAGGTGAGTTAAACAATACCATCGTCCATTCACGTTACGAGTCTGAATATGCATTGTTACATCCTCAGGGGAACCGAAACCGAAGAACAAATCCTCAAACGACTACGAAACGCCAAGGCCGAGATCGTGCAAGGAGAATCATCTGGAATATTCGGTCACTTCTTGTACAATGATAACCTTGAAGAGTGCTACAAGAATCTCAAGGTAATTCCCTATGAAATGGAATGAAACTATGTGTTCAATCATCTTTTTGATGATTCAAATCATTTCAGAAACTCTTGGGGCTTGATGGGAGTGTCAATACTTGCACTAAATCAATCCCAGAAGATTTTGACCTTCCTCCGATTGTTCATTCGGTGTCGAGAATCGATAACAAAATAATAATAACCTACCGAGCTTCAGATCTCAAGAACGAATCCCAAAAGATGTAAGTACTAGAGTCACGATTTATATCGATATGATTTGAAAGTTAGGGTGTTGGATGTGTTTATTTACGACTTTTTCGGAAGCAGGATCGTGCTGGATTTAACCTCGCTCAAAGGTGGCGCACCTGGCCGGACTAGAGGGCTGGATGTGTATCCGATCGATTCGGTTTCTAATGGCTCGAACATGATCAACCAGCTTAGCTAACAACTCTACCAATGATTTATGCTACTAACCTGTTACTACCCTTTCACAGACGATGACGAAGTGACGACGGTGCATTCCCAATTGAATTATATTGATTCGAGACGACGTTACAAGTTTGATTTTTCTCGCTCGCATTTTAAGTTTAGGAAGAGAAACGACTCGATTGAAAAGGTCGAACAATCATTATTGTTTCTTACGTAGGCTGGTAGAACGTGATCATTGATATTTCTTTGCCAAATTGGGTCTGATGATTTATCCAACACTAATTTGTTATTGCTTTCTTCTTAGAAATTGGAAGTCCTATTTTTTCAGATTTCCTTTTTATGTTGAATGGGTCTCTCTGGGTTCTTGCTTTTGATTGTTGAGATAAAAATGGTTATCCACCGAGTATCGATGTCGGGTGAGAAACTGAATTATCGACTCTCGAGTGCTGGGTGACTCAATCAATCTGAACTGAATTATCGACTCTCGAGTGCTCGGTGACTCAATCAATTTGAATACAGAATCATAAAATGATCCATTTAGTTAAAACAGTTCAAATTATTATTTAATATATTAAATATATTACATATAAATAGCAAAAATATATTTAATTCGGAGGGTTTGTAATAGCGAAAATATATTATTGTATTTGATAAGATATATTAATGAAGAATATATATTTAAAATTTGAATCTTATTCAAATTAGTTTAATTGATATTAGATATCTTAAGATATTTAAATAGGCTTCGACAGAAATAGGATAGCAAGTACAAGTATTAGTGGAATAACAAAAATGTATTCTTCGTCATTAATATGTTTGATTGCCGTGTCGGTACTCGAATATTGGCTCGAGTTATTCTCTACCCTTTTTACCCTGCAAAAGCAGAGGCACCTTGTGACCATCTTTCAGCTAACCTAGTCTTTCCGTCCCTTGGGACCAATAAGGGGTAATATAAGAATATTTATCTGTTGTCCATCGACTACGGTTTTCAGCATGATCTTAGGCCCTGATTCATCCTCCATGGACGAACCTTGAGAACATGCTCGATAATCCTTTCTACTCCAAACACTACATGCCACATACCGTATGAAATACTCATAAAACTAAATGGATTAAACTACGTCTTAATAATAATTATTAGGGGTGCACAGGTTGCGTTGGGTTGAAAAAATCTTTTGAACCAACTCAAAATTTCGGGTTGGTTGGGTTGGTGACTCGAGCCATCCGAATTCACAATCCAACGAACTCTCTATTTTTAGGTCGGGCTGGGTTGAATTATTTTTTAAAATATATATATTTTGAAAAGTATCACTTGTTCACGGTACATGCAATATTAATAGCTAAAATCTCATAAATCTTAAATATCGAATATTTACAAGTTACACATATCATTAACATCAGTTACAAACATTAAATATTCTTGATCTTTTTTAGAATAGAATATAACCTTATTTTCGGGTTGGTCGGGTTGACCCAACCGTAAACTCACAAACTGAATAAACGGTTTTTTAAAAATTCAACTTAACCTAACCTAAACAGAAATAATAATAATAATTAACCCAACTGAATTGGGTAGTTCGAATTTGTTGCGTTATAGAATTTTCGATTTTTGTATAATATTTGTGATGACCTGATGGTCATGTTTGAGCGACGCCTCATATTGAAAATGACACCGAATTTCCTAAATACATTTTGCATTTGAAGCCTAATTTTACACGGTGAAGCCCACAAAACCGTTGGTGAGACCCCACAATGGCCGTTTCTCCATTTCTACTTCTCGCTCGCATTTCATTCTCCTTTTCTCCCCTTCCGTCCTCCTCTTCAATACCCTTTTCACACCTTTCCAAAACCCAGCTTCGATTCCATTTCTCCTTGTGGGTTGAATTTCAGGCAGTGCAGTGGTTGATTGATTCATTGATTCATTGATTGATTCTTCAGCTTCGTGTTTGATTTAGGGGTTTCCCAGTTGTTGTGATCGGGAAATGGGAAATTTCTTTGAGTTCTAGGGCTTCTATGTGTCTAATCTGCGTGTTCTAGAGGTGGGTTTGTGGGGAATTTTGAAGGGAAAATTAGAATGTCGAATCTATATGGGGATTATAATCAGAAGATTGATTATGTTTTCAAAGTTGTTTTGATCGGAGATTCGGCCGTCGGCAAAACCCAACTTCTTTCGCGATTTTCAAGGAATGAATTTAGCGTTGATTCCAAAGCTACTATTGGAGTCGAGTTTCAGACTAAAACTCTCGTTATTGATCAGAAAACAGTGAAAGCCCAGATATGGGATACTGCTGGACAGGAAAGGTATGTTGGTTTAATTCTTCTTGTTTTGTTTCTCGTCGAGTACTTCATTGTGTTCATGCTTTTGGATCTGTGATAGCTTTTAGAGATGAATATTGGAATGTGCTCTTCAACTTTGTTCTAACTTATAGCTTGAGTAGATGAATGATTGTATGATACAACATAGGATTTGTAACAGGCTAAGCCCACCGCTAGGAGAACGAAGCATTCCTTATAAGGGTGTGGAAACCTCTCCCTAGTAGACGCTTTTTAAAGCCTTGAGGAAAAGCTTAGAAGGAAAGGCCCAAAGAGGACAATATTTGCTAGCGGTGAGCTTGAGGTGTTACAAATGGTATTAGAGCCAGACACTGGGCGGTTTGCTAACGAGGACGCTGGGCCCCCAAGGGGGGTGGATTGTTAGACCCTACATCGATTGTTGAGAGAAACGAAGTATTACTTATAAGAGTGTGGAAACCTCTCCCTAGCAGACAGATGCAGTTTGAAACCTCGAGGGGAAGCCCAAAGAGGAATATCTATTAGTGGTGGGCTTGGGGATTCCACACCCTTATGAAGAATGTTTTGTTCTCCTCTCCAACCAATGTGGGATCTTACAATAAGGATAGTTTCTAGATGAGTACCCATTTCATTGCACAGCTCTAAAAGATGCGTTTTAAAACCTTGAGGGGAAACCTAAAGAGGACAATATTTGCTAGCGTGAGTTTGGGCTGTTACAAATGGTATCAGAGCCAGACACCAAGCAGTATGCCAGCGAGCACGCTGGGCCCCTAAGGGGGTGGATTGTGAGACCCCACGTCAGTTGGAGAGGGGAACGATGTTTGGAATCACGGATCTCCACAATTGTATGATATTGTCCACTTTGAGCATAAGCTCTCATGGCTTTGATTTGGGCTTTCCTAAAAGGCCTCATACCAATGGAGATAGTATTCTTTGCTTATAAACCCATAATCATTCCCTAAATTAGCCAATGTGGGACTCACCCAACAATCCTCAACAATCCTCTCCTCGAACAAAGTACACTATAAGCCTCCCTTTAATCGAGGCTCGACTCCTTTTTCTGGAGCCCTCGAACAAAGTACCCTCTTTGTTCGACACTTTAGTTACTTTTGACTACACCTTCGAGGCTCACAATTCGTTGTTCGATATTTGAGGATTCTATTGTCATGACTAGGTTTAGGGCATGGCTCTGATACCATACGGATCTCCACAATGGTATGATATTGTCCACTTTGAGCATAAGCTCTCATGGCTTTGCTTTGGGCTTCCCCAAAAGACCTCATACCAATGGAGATAGTATTTCTTGCTTATAAACTCATGATCATTCACTAAATTAGCCAAGGTAGGACTCACACCCAACAATCCTTAACAAACGAAGCATTCCTTATAAGGGTGTGGAAACCCCTCACTAGTAGACGCGTTTTAAAGCTTTGAAGAGAAACTCGAAAGGGAAAGCCAAAAGTGGACAGTGGCTTGGGCTTTTATAGAATTAGAGAGCAAAGAGTTTGGAACCCTTGAATAGGATTGAAACTTGTTTTGTTGTTGTTTTCTCTGTACTCTCAAATCTAGAGAGATTGCAGAGATCCATTTATGTTTGAATGAGCTTGTGGTGATATCAGCTTTTGTGTATTAGCATGGTCTACTTTCTATTATTTTTTCCTGTGTTTCTTATATATAGCTGCAGCGCATTCTTGTCCTGTTTCAGATTTATTGATATTGTTGTGATAAGATCGATAAGTCATAGGTTTGTTTTATGTATGCTTGGAAAAGACATAATGAAAGAATGAGTTGTTGGGAGAAAAATGAGAAGGGTTTGATCTATGTGGGACTCGAGTATGAGGCCCGATTTTCGTGATTCTCTTATTGTAGGATCGGAATGCAAACACAAGAGGACTCGGTTCTGCATAAATTTGAGAGGAAGGTAGGGGAAAAGGTGAGTGAAGTCGGGGGGGAGTCGGGAGACCTTTCTCGAGTTTGTTAACTTTTGTTCTTTTGCTAAGAGGATTGATACAAAAGTGTATTTCAAGTCAGGGAAGTTCTATCAAATTGCTATTAGAGAATTTTCTTAGGCATGCCTTGGAGTCACTCGAGTTGCACTTAGGATTAGTTGTGCGGAAGCTTGATGTAAGAGCCTAAGTCCACCGCTAGCAGATACTGTTCTCTTTGGGCTTTCCCTTTCAGGCTTCCCCTCAAGGTTTCTAAAACGCGTTTGCTAGGGAGAGATTTTCATACCCTTATAAAGAATGCTTCGTTCCCCTCTCCAATCGATATGGGTTCTTTTAATCCACCCCCTTCGGGGTTCGTCCAACATCCTCGCTAGCACACCGCCTGGTGTCCACCCCCTTTAGATTTCAGCCTCCTCGGTAGCCCATCACCTGGTGTCTGGCTCTAATATAATTTGTAACAGCTCAAGCCTACTGCTAGCAGATATTGTCCTCTTTGGGCCTTTCCCTCAAGATTTTTAAAACGCATCTGCTAGGGAGAGATTTCCATACCCTTGTAAAGAATGTTTCGTTCTTCTTTTCAATCGATGTGGGATTTCATAACCCATTCCCCCCCCCCCCCCC
>NW_019268554.1:1538623-1550566 GCF_002738365.1 Cucurbita moschata | reverse complement strand
TCCCCCCCCCCCCCCGTATGCCCAACATCTTCGCTGGCACTCGTTCCCCTCTCCAATCGATGTGGGACCCCCCAGTCCACCCCATTCAGGGCTTAGCGTCTTGGCTGACACACTGCTTGGTGTCGATCCCCCTTTAGAATTCAGCCTCATCGCTAGCACATCATCCGATGTCTGACTTTGTAACCGCCCAAGCCCACTGCAAGCAAATATTGTCCCCTTTGGGCTTTTCTTTTCGAGTTTCTCCTCAAGGTTTTTAAAACGCGTCTGCTAGGGAGAGGTTTCCACACCCTTATAAAGAATGGTTCGTTCTCCTCTCCAATTGATGTGGGATCTCTCACCTGAAGTGCCAAGTAACGGAAAGGACATCATCATTTGGATTAACCAATGAATAAGTTGCTGAAGCAAAGGGAGGAGGAATGAATTGTGACAAGGGACAAGACAGTTGAATTAAGGAGAGGGAGAGGCCAGTGAGATAATGAGGAGGAAGTCAGGCATAAATGAACTAACCGCAAGAAGGCTAGAGCTGCCTCAATTGAATGGAGTCAATCCGGATGGATGGAGGAGTCGTCAATCTCTTTGCACTCGGTGAAGTTCAAGCTGGTGACGATAGCTCGATTTCTTACGACATCACATGAAGCAACGCCATATGAGCTTTTTTTTAGCTCTACAACAGGAGAGGAGTCCGTACTAACTCAATGGATTGGCAGAGCAATGGTGGACGCCCCATCGAAAAGGTGGAAGTTTGGATGGGGTCTTGATGAATAAACGAGCCACGAGTTCGGTTTACGTATTCGAGGAAGAAAACGAGAGAATTGGGTTAACTTGAATGCTAACCAGAATGGTGTGAGTCATGCAGGACTCAAATTAGTTAGGAGTAGTGAGGTGCATCGTTTATAATTCCGATATCATCAGACGTGAGAGATGTCACCACCAAGGCATCTTGAAAGTGAATCATATTCGTCGAAGGAGAACGTTATGGAATAGTTGAGGAGAGTTCGATACGTATATCTGACGAAATTAGATTCCGAAAATTGATGTTATGAACTTAAATTGTGTAGATTACGATGAAGTTGTTCATAGTTTCTTATGATATCTTTGTTATCTCCATTGTCAGATACCGAGCAGTGACAAGTGCATACTACAGAGGTGCAGTAGGAGCCATGCTAGTTTACGATATGACGAAGCGTCAATCGTTCGACCACATGGCGCGGTGGCTGGAGGAGCTAAGAGGACATGCTGATAAGAACATCGTCATAATGCTGATCGGAAACAAATGCGACTTAGGAAGCCTCCGAGCAGTGCCAACAGAAGATGCACAGGAATTTGCTGAAAGAGAGAACCTGTTCTTCATGGAGACGTCGGCTCTGGAGTCGACGAACGTCGAAACTGCGTTCTTCAGAATTCTAACAGAGATTTATAGGATAATCAGCAAGAAGAGTCTTGCAGCTGGGGAATCGATAGATATTGGCGTGAATCCAGCGCTGTTTAAAGGGACAAACATAGTTGTTCCTGGACAGGACCAGGCTGGTGGGAGAAAAGGGTGCTGCTTTGCCTCATGAGTTTCCATATAATTCCATCATCATTTCAGTTGGGACATTGTTTTTCTATTCCACTTTTGATTTATACTAAGAAAAAAAGATTCATGTATTTGTATTTTGTAGAGGAACTGGCTTTATACCATGGATGAAGGATTAGTGAAGCTTATCATCTCTTTATCTCTCTCTCCCTCTCTTTTAACAAATTAATTTTGTAACGTCCCAGGATTAGGGTTCGATTTAGGATTTGGAACTCTCCGGTATTCTCCTATATACCCTACGACATAGTCATGTTACCTACTTGTCTAGGGTTTGAATCAGGAGTTCGAATTTAGATTCAACATTTGATGTCTCCTATATACCCTGCACCCTGCGACATGGTTATGTTACCTATTTGTCTATATGGTTCAAATCAGGATTTGGAATCTGAATTCGACATTTGATGTCTCTTGTATACCTTACGACATGGTCACGTTACCTACTTCTATAATTCTTTTGAACTTTTTTCAACCCAATGGTCGTCTCTTATTCAGATATGATCTTAATTCATTTGTGTATCACTCTTTCACTCAGTGTTGTGTATGAACCAAATCTTAAAAGAAGTTTTGTTCCCGAAAGTTTCATTTATCAAACCTCCCTAGTTACTAGTTCGAGTCTCATAATCCTTGGAAGAGTTCGAGAAGCTTAACCATCGTCTTATTCTCCTATTTTCACATTGTTTCTATAAGTTACTTCACCACTATCACGTAGAAGAACTTCAAGTTTCTCACCCAACATCCATATAACTATTTAGTCCACTCGGTACGTTGTATACATCCAACTGCAAAAGAGCAATAGATCACGTACAAGAACTTCTAAGCTGTGTGTAGAAAAGTACCAAGCATCCAAACCTCCTTAAAAATGAAAATTGAACTATTTTAGATCTCATTTAAACATGAACACTAGATCATGTCGCCTTGTAGATGCAAAAGAAGATAACCAGAGGATGAAATGGGGTTAAAAGAACTCGTGATGCTTAAGTGATTTTAGGTTTAGGGTCTAGTAGGGTTGACCCCTGCCATGTCTGCCGTTATGTAAGGGACTTTTTATGTAATGTTACAGACTATTGAATCGAATTGCTTCAAGTTATTATAGTCATTGATTAAAAATTTTATTTTTTTAATAAAAACATGTTTATATGTAAAATAGTTTATTTATATTTTTAATTTTTTTTTAAAAGTTTAAAAGTGTTTTTAAAGTTTAAAAAAAGTGAAGTTTTTGAAGAATATAGTAAAAAACAAAATTAATAATAAGGGTATTTTTGAACTTTTCTAAAAAGTTAAGGGTAGTTTTGACCTTTTAGACAAAAATATTAAGGTCAGATATTTTTTTATTAATGTAGTATTTTGCACACGTGTAAGCACAACACAATGGGATTTAAAACATAAGGACTATATAGTCATTTCACAGCGAGCTAAAAAAGAATTGGGTTTCAAAAATGAAGATCCCGCTCTTGCAACAAATTTGAAATTCAAATCAGAAAATTGAAAAATGGGTTTAAGTAGCGCCCAAATTTTCACATTTGAAAATCGCCCAAAATTTCGCCTTTCTCTCAAACAACCTCCATCTTCTTCCCTCTCATTTTTCAACTGCGCGTCTCAGAGAGCGCCTCCCACCAATCCACCGCCATTTTTTTCTTTGTTTCTTGTATTTTGGTCAAACCAAATAAACTCCATTGAAGCCCACTGGAATCTCACGGTATGATTCATCTCCTTCTTCCTTTTTCTCATCTCTCTGTGCAGATTTTAGAAATGAAATGTAGGTTTTAACTCGAAGAATCTGGTTCTTGTTACTGTAAGAATCTTCTGTTTTTCTTTTGAAATGATAGTTTTCTTGTTTCTTCTGAAGTTCCATAATGTCGGAATCAAGGGATAGATTGGAGAGGCAAGTGGACTATGCCGAGGTCTTTGCTCGTCGGAGATCAGAAGGCGGTATATTGGACGAGCAAGAAATGAGTACTACTTTGATCGGGACTCCGATCGCACGCGCCACAACGACGACTACAGCTCAACAAAGACCTACGAATCTCGGGCCTGGAGGTGGTGGTGGTGGTGGTGCGATTCCGAGACGCAGTTTTGGTTCTCCCATTTCTGGTGGAATTGGACGTAATAGATTTCTTTACAGATCTCCAGTTTTGAGCCGCGAGAATACGGCGGCTGGGAGTTCCAGACGGAGTAGATCCCGGGTGAGGCATAGTGTTTTGCCGATTTGGTATCCAAGAACTCCACTCCGCGACATTACTGCAGTTGTGAGGGTAAATGACTAACTCTCCTCTTATTTTGATTCTGCTCTGCTAGATCTTTCAAGTGTTCGTTGTGTTCTGCATTCAATTTGTGGAGTATCTGCACATAGCATCTATTGAAATTTCTCTACTTATTGCATTTGAACTGGTGAATTTGATTCATATGAGTTCTGTTAAATTCACTCATTGTCATTGCATCTCTCTCTCTCTGGTATTCATATACACCAATATCTTGAGATATCTGTTCTCTAATACTGTATGCTTGTTTGTTTAGATTCATTCTAATTTGAAGTTGCTTGAACTTTCGGAAACCCTCTTGATTTTTTTTTTCTGTAGTTGTGATCTTGTTTCTGTTTTTCAGTTGGTAGGATTTGATTTGATTTGAGTTGAGCTGACTTTTAATCGGAAATGTTAATTTCATATGTCCAATCCATTTTTGTGAATCCTGAGATCGGATTACTTTCCTTACCCTTTAAGTTAATTAATTAATATATTTCCAGTTCTTAATCAGATTGACTACCGACTTGTTTGTCTAAAAAGAAGATTCTCTTTGTTTTGTAACGTCCATGCTCAATGATTCCTTATGTAACATCAACAGTCTTGATAATGGTATCCTGTCAACCATTTACTTGTTAGTTTGTCACGTAATTCTTCTCCTTGTTAGTTTGTTTCTTTATTATTTTATTTTTATTCAAATTGTTTTCTAGGCTTTGTTTTAACCTATTATTTGAACTACTTTTTGGTGGGCTCACCATGCTTCGGCTGATTGCAGTGCATATTAGCACAAGATAATATCATTACTTGTGGGACATGTTTTCAACGCTTCTAACGCGTTTGAATTAATAGACACTTGTACTAACGTTTTCGATGTGTTCATATATTTATGTTGTTATTAATGAACAAAAAAATTAATTAATTTTGATTGTGACAAATATTTTACATTTTCAAGCCTCTAGGTACATGTACATTATTGACTTATCTATGTCACGTGATTGTGTCTATGCATCATTCATCTCAAATCTTTGCTACTTTTGAAGTTGGTTCCCTGATATTTTTGCTGTCAATTTGAGAAATTTCAACATTTTTCACGTTTTCAAGGATTTTATTTGATGAGAACTTCTATTAGAAGTCTTTATTGAGCAATGTCATTGTGAATTCTCTTTATAAAATTGCATATGGACTCAAGTTTTTGGGCTAATTCTTCACATTCCTGTTTCATGTGTTCAACTTATTTTGATTTTTTCTGGGTATTTAGTTACTCCTCCATGTCATCCAATAGCATCTGTGTTCTTCCTAGATATCTCCTTTCCTAGTTTTCCATTTGATGCGAGGTCAACTGGGGTTATGCCATTTATAAGCATCTTCCAATAGTGTTCTTAACTTGGGGAGAATCATATTCTTAAATCAGGCAATTGAAAGAACACGAGCTCGGTTGAGAGAAAACGAAGGCCAAGGAAGTGATAATAGTCCAGCTCCCTCGGACGAAAGAGCTTTAGAGTTTAGCGCATCTGTGTCAGGTGGTCATCAAGAGCCAGACGTTTCTCTGGTCACCCCCAAACCAACCGTAGGCAAAGTTAACAAGATTCTTCGCGGAATTGCAAATGAGAATGTGGAAGAATCCGAGATGCTCACCCCACAGAAGAAACTCTTGAACTCCATCGACAAAGTGGAGAAAGTAGTGAGGGAGGAGTTGCAGAAATTGAGAAAGACACCGAGTGCAAAGAGAGCCGAGAGGGAAAAAAGAGTTCGCACTTTGATGTCATTTCGTTGATTCAGTTCAACACAGTCAGTCACTCCCAGAATTGGGGAGAACCAGATCATCATCATGTTGATCAAATTCATTCAGAACTCAGATCAATCATCTGCTGATGATTACTCGGTAAAGAGCGCTGGATGATATGATACCAGAGGGATAAAGGGAGAAGGAGAGATCCTCATCTTCTGATGAGATCCCAAGAGGACTATTATCTTACTTTCCTGTTAAATGAATCCTTTTCATTTGCTAGAACCATAATAGGTTGTTTTGTTGTTGTAGGGTCGTCTGCCCTTAAGTCTGTTTACTGCAAATATAGATAGTGAAAGTAGGCCATCTGTTTTGGGCGGTGGAAATGATGTATAGAAGAATTATTCACCAACTCTAGACTTGAATTTTTGCCTTTCAAAAATGCACATTTTTTATTAACTGCTGTGAATTGGGTAGAGTTTGGTTCATTACATCTCCCATATCAACTTTTAAGAAGGGTTACTTTAGACGTCTTCTGGGATTTGTTCTCTTTTGGAAGGTAAAAATAACCAAATAATGCTCATCATGGACAGGTTTTGAGGAGCAGTAGCAGCAGGTTCAAATGGTGAAAGAGAAACCACGTGATTAGAGAGGTTGATTTTATTTACAGGGTTAGGACTTTGTAGGAACTTGTCCGAACAGGGAGGGGATTGTTGAGGATGGTTGGTGGGGGAGTTTGACATAGACTAATTACGTGGTTGATCATATGAGTTTATAAGTAAGAAATACATATCGACTAGTATGAGATATTTTGGAGAAATTAAAAGAAAAACAGTGAGAATTTATATTCAAAGTAGACAATATCATTCCGTGTAGAGATTTGTGATTCATAGGAGGAATTCCTCTCTTAAATGGGGAATGAGGAGAGAGTGTAAAATATTTTCTTCCGTTAGATAAATGGGGTCGATGACTGGACAATAGATCAAAGTATATAAATATTAAATACATCCTTCATCTTTTGCAGCTACTAAGAGGCGCCCCACACAAACACTTGTTATGAAAATAGGAACTCAAATCAAAGCTCTGCAAGCGGCCGCCCACTGGAATCTGCCCGCACAGTCTATTATAACTGACATTCAACTGAAAAGTCAGCTCCGTCATCGCCACCGGAATACTCCCAAAGATCTTATTATGGTTAAGATCCAGCGTAGTCAAGCTCCGGGGAAACACAACCTCCGACAAGTTAAACTCCAACAGATTCCTCGACAAATCAACGATCTGGGTCGTCTTGTTTGCACCAAATAACATCCACGCGCCGCCTTCAAGCCTGTTTCTCGACAAAGAAATGACATTGAAATCCATTTTAGACAAGGAAGCTGGAAGTTTCCCGGAAAGTTCGTTGTGGGAAAGATAAAGGTAAGGAATCTCTCCCTCGAAGTACCCAAAAGAGTCCGGGATTTGTCCTGTTAACTTGTTTCTGTCCAAATGGAGAGAGCCGAGATTCGGGAGCTGGGAGAGAGAACTTGGGATTGTTCCGGTGAGATTATTGAAGGAAAGGTTGAGGAGGGTGAGATTTTTGAGGGAGCCGAGGAAGCTTGGGAGAGAGCCAGAGAGATTGTTCCAGCTGAGGTCGAGGGATTTGAGGTGGCTGAGATTGGCTATGGTGGGTTGGATGGGTCCGTTGAGATTTGGCAGCTTGTGGAGCATGAGGGTTTGTAAGAATGGCAGGTCACCGACTTCCGGTGGGATTTGGCCGGAGATTTTGTCGTCGGCGAGGATGATGAGGGAGACGACACGGTGGGTGGTCGGGTGGCAGGCGACAGAGTACCAGGTACAGCAGTCCTGTTTGGGATCCCAAGAGGAGAGGACGTAGGGGTTGTTGAAGGCTTTTTTGATGTTGAGGAGGACTTTTTTGTCAGCTGGGTTGCAGAGCTGTGCAACAGAAATGGCGATGGAGATGAAGAAAATGAGAGAGAAGAGGAGGCATGAGAGTTTGAGATTTGGAGCCATGGAGGAAATGGGGGACAGAGAGGTATGGTCGGGAGGATAATAGATGGATGAACTTGAAAGGGATATAGTCCAGATCGAAGTCAAATAATGAAGGTGTTTGGAGCATTATAGCTTTATTGACTAGAGTCTCCATTCATCAAATGATTCTTGATGAATCTATGTAAGTGGTGAGTGTATGTAACGCTAGTGGAAAAAGAAATATATATTTTAGGTGCACCACGTCTTCTCTTCATTCAAGCTTGGTGTGCTGTTCGGCTTGGCTCGGCTCGGCTTGACTCCCTAGTTCTCTCTCGTCTCTCACTGATCTTCCTCCCATTTTCTAATTTTCCCTCTCTTGATTTTCCTCATCGTCTCATGCTTGGATCTCCCTCTCGAGGATTGTTGGGAGGGAGTCCCATATTAACTTAGGCAAGGAATACATCTACGTTGGTACAAGGCCTTGGAATTCCAAAACAAAGCCATGAGAACTTATGCTCAAAGTGGACAATATCATACTGTTGCGAAGATTCGTGATTCCTAACAATCCCTTCCTCCTTACTTTTTGTCCAATTCTGTCGCGACTAGAGTGTGAGTCGTTGGGATTTCTTGCGATCTCTGGCAAAAGTTGTCTCTTCTTCGGTTTGGCGAAGTGTTTCCGTCCATGTTTCCGTCCCATTTTGATTTATGCTAATTTATTTTTTTTTAGACATGGATGGTTATTTGATTATTCTTCCAAATTGAATGTCTAATTATTTATATTAAACTTTGGCAGGCCTTGGCCATCATCAATATATATAAACACAATCATAAAAGATCTAATCACAATGAACAATACTTCTCGCCGGCTGATGTAAACAGCATCAAAGTCGTCTCCTTCCATATAAAAACTATATTGAACTGATCAACCTTCATTTGAGTCATCAATGGAGGATTTCCAAAGCTACACAATTCTCTTCCTCATATGGCTACTTTCCACCATCACAATCCGCTTCATTTTTGCCAAAACCAAGCCAAACCCTCGCCTTCCTCCAACCCCTTTAGCCCTTCCCATCATCGGCCATCTCCACCTCCTAGGACCCCTACCCCACAAAGCTTTCCACAAGCTCTCGACCCGCCATGGCCCTCTAATTCACCTCCGTCTAGGCTCCGTCCCTTGCATCATAGTTTCATCCGCCGAAACGGCAAAACAAGTCCTCAAAACACACGAATCGTCCTTCTCAAACCGACCCCATTTGGCTGCAGTTGACTATCTAACCTACGGCTCGGCGGACTTCTCCTTTGCTCCCTATGGACGCTATTGGAAGTTCATGAAGAAGCTTTGTATGTCGGAGCTCCTCGGTAGCCGAACGCTCGACAGCCTTGCTCCGATAAGACAAGACGAGACACGGCGGTTTCTACGGTCATTACAGACGAAAGCGGTCGAGGGGAAAGATGTTGATGTTGGAAGAGAGTTGATGAGGGCGAGCAACAATGTGATATCGAGAATGACGTTGGGGAAACGAAGCGCGGAGGAGGAAGAAGAAGCGGAGGGGATAAGGTTGTTGGTTAAGGATGTAGCTGAGCTCACTGGGACTTTTAATGTTGCGGATTACATTTGGTTTTGTAAGGGTTTGGACTTGCAAGGGCTTGGGAAGAGGTTGAGGGAAGTTCGTGAGAGGTTTGATGAGATGATGGAGAGGTTGATAATGGAGCATGAAGAGAGCTTGAAGATGATGGAAATGGAGGGAAATGGTGATGAGAAAGTGATGGATTTGCTTCATATTTTGCTTCTTAAGTTTAGAGATGAAAACTCGGAAGTGAAATTGACTCGAGAGAATATCAAGGCTTTTATTCTGGTAAGTTCGATTTAAAGTTATGGTTTAGTTCTCGATGTTAGAGTCACGGACCTCCATAACGGTATGATATTGTTCACTTACTTATAGACCCATGATCATCCCCTTAGTTAGTCGATATGGGACTCCCACTAACAATCCTCCCTTCGAATAAAGTATACCATAGATCTTCCCCTAAGACCTATGGAGCCCTCGAATAGTCTCTCCTTAATTAAGATTCGACTCCTTTCCCCTAAGACCTATGAAGCCCTCGAGTAGTCTCTCCTTAATTAAGATTCGACTCCTTTCTCCTGAGGCCTATGGAGCCTTCGAACAGCCTCCCCATAATTGAGGCTCGGCTCCTTTCTCCTGAAGCCTATGGAGTCGTCGAACAAAGTACACTCAAACAACCTCCCCTTAATTGAGGCTCGACTCCTTTCCCCTGAGACCTGTGGAGTCCTCAAACAAAGTACACCCTTTGTTCGACACTTTAGTCACTTTTTGACTACACCTTCGAGCCTCACAACTTCTTTATTTGACATTTGAGAATTTTATTGACATAGGTAAGTTAAGGATACGACTCTGATACCAGGTTAAAATCACGGACCTCCATAATAGTATGATATTGTCCACTTTGAGCATAAGCTCATGGGGTTTTGCTTTTGGTTTCTCCAAAAGGCTTCGTATCAATAAAGATGTATTCCTTACTTATAACCCCATGATCATCCCCTTAATTAGCCGACGTAGGACTCCTACGGACAATCCAACTAAGTCCCAATAAATTTTGCAGGATATATTTGCAGCAGGGACAGACGCATCAGCAATAACAACAGAATGGGCATTGGCAGAGCTAATCAACCATCCAAACATAATGGAGAAAGCCAGACAAGAACTCCACACAGTTGTAGGAAAGAGCAGACTGGTTGAGGAATCAGATATCACCAACCTTCCTTATCTCCAAGCAATAGTAAAGGAGACATTAAGGCTTCATTCAAGCCCATTGATTGTGAGGGAATCAACTGAAAGCTGCACAATAAATGGCTACGAAATTCCAGCAAAAACCCAATTGTACGTGAACATTTGGGCCATTGGGAGAGACCCAAATCAGTGGGAAAGGCCTCTTGAGTTTGAGCCAGACAGGTTTATGGGCAAAGAAGGGAGTGTGAGCGGTGATTTGAGAGGGCAGAATTTTAATCTGCTGCCATTTGGGAGTGGTAGAAGAAGCTGTCCTGGAACAACTCTTGCATTGCTCATAGTTCAAACTACTTTGGCTTGCTTGGTTCAGTGCTTTGATTGGAAGGTTAGTGGAGGAGATGGCGAAGTTGATATGGAAGAAGGGCCTGGCCTTACACTTCCTAGGGCTCACCCTTTGATTTGTGTACCCATCGCTTGTCTTAGTCCATTTCCATCGTTAGCAGATATTGTACCGTAATCTCTCCCACTACCATGCTATCTACTTAGTGATCATGGATGAAGCGTTGAATAATTTCTTACTCAAGGCGTTGACCCTACTAACTCTAGCTATCAGCTCTGCCTCATATTAAGTCCTCCAAATCTTTAGGACAAAAACTATGTCACTCACTCTAAATCATGCATCAAGTAATTGTACTTGTAATCTTTTAATTGGTAGGATGCGTAAGCCACAAACTTGTCATGTTGTATTAAAATACAACCCATCCTTTCTTTGAGGTATCACTTGTTGGGTTTTATGTCCTAAAACTCATAGTTTGTAAACAAAGATATATTCTATTTTCAATAAAGTTATTATTGATGTTTATTCAGAAAAAATTGTTATTGAATAAAGTGAACTTTACGATCATTAATCTAAATCCAATAAACTAAGAACACTCTGGCTATAGTATGATTACTTGAACTATATGTAGAGACATAAGAGTGGATCAAGTTCAAGTATATAGTCAAAATGATCTATAGTATAAGGATAAGGCTGAGTACCTTATTCTGGGGACACTATGGATGCGGCCCACTTTTGTATATGATATAAACAATGTGATCACTAAATTGTGCATGTGGAGACATGTGAGTGGGGGCGTCCTATGCAATGAGTATTGCATAAGATCGGACCATGAAGAAAACCACTCTCACTTTATAAAGTCGTTTACTGTTGAGACTGATTTTCTTTTCATTCGATAACCTAGGTAACTCGGTTTTAATCCTGAGCTAACCATGAACTCCTGTTTATTCGGAATTATCCTTAGATTTGCATGGGTGAGAGTGGCTCTAGTTCGCCGACTCAACAGGCCTCCCATTTCAGGGGTAAGACTGGGTGAATGGCTGGGGATGTGGGGTGCAAGACGGAATTCACTCCTACCCACTTAGGGATAGAAGAAAGGTAGTTCCCTTAAGCACTGACTCCAGGTCTTGAACAAGGGGCCCCACCCTCTCATTGGCCTGAGAGGGATTTGGTTTACTGGTTGGACCACAAACCAATTGTTCATTAGAGGATCAGTGAGACATAAGGAACAAGAAGTAACTTCAGGGGTAAAACGGTAAATTGACCCAGCTCTAGTTACGAACAACCTGTGAAGGATCGACTTACTAATCATGGTTATATCAGATGGACAGAAATATATCTATAGTGAGGGG
>NW_019268554.1:1537099-1537424 GCF_002738365.1 Cucurbita moschata | reverse complement strand
GTGAAGGATCGACTTACTAATCATGGTTATATCAGATGGACAGAAATATATCTATAGTGAGGGGAGTGCAACTACTAGGCTATAGTGGAGTGTCCTAGTAGTTAACGAATGTTGGTTAACAAGGTTAATGAGTTTAATCGGTTAATCTTGGATCGTTGGAGCCCACGATCTATAGGTCCATTAGGTCCCTCTGCTAGCTCATATCGGACTAAACCATAGAACAATGTGACGAGTGAGTTCGAAGTGTTCGAATTCAAATTAGGGAATATGCGTTACATATATACGATATATTTAACCGCAATTTTGTTTTATTTACGAATTAAAC
>NW_019268554.1:1528880-1532180 GCF_002738365.1 Cucurbita moschata | reverse complement strand
TTCTTCATCTTGATGAAAAGCCTTGAGAAAAACTTCTCACAAACACTC
Organism: Cucurbita moschata; assembly: GCF_002738365.1. Lineage (NCBI taxonomy): Eukaryota > Viridiplantae > Streptophyta > Magnoliopsida > Cucurbitales > Cucurbitaceae > Cucurbita > Cucurbita moschata. Next base: position 1,532,132 of record NW_019268554.1, on the reverse strand, counting down.
TCTTTCACATATACAAAATCCCTCCCAAGTTTAGTCACTCACCGGATTCCACAATCCCGTTCTAAGGCCGGAGGATAGTGGAGAAGACACTAGTGGTGGTTCGAAACCGGTTCGTGAGGCAAAAGGAGTTTGAACTACAAAAGGTTAGTACTTAAACTCATTAAGTTTTAATACTTATGAACATGCTAGTGATTTACAATAATTGATGTTCTAAAAGTGCCTAAGATCCAAATTGCTTCCGCATGTGTTATATTAACACCATCATCACTATATACTATGAATCTTCTTGTCGTCCTTGTTGGCTCCGATAGCACTAGAGCCAAAACTAGATCAAATTAAGCTTCCTTGTTCGAAGCGTAAGAACTCCCATTTTTAGTCAACGGGGTAAGAGGGGTGTTATCTATGCATCTTAATGACTATGGTCGGATGCGACCACTTGATTACGATTTCAATCTTTTCAGGATCCACCGTAACACTCACATGCCTCCTAAAAAAATTCACAGGAAGCCACTAAACATAAAACTGCTTCAAGCAGAACACACTTAACATTAAAGTTCTTATGATTGGGCCATTGAAAAGGAAGATATACCTTGTTGGTATAGATAATAAATTTCAATTCTTGTAACCCTTCTTCGTACCTCCCATTTTAGGATAATTCTCATTAATCATGATTCATTTATGTGCCCCTCTTTTACACGAATATCACATACTCACGAGTAAAACACACTTTAAAGTTCTTATCATGTACTCATCCAAGAAACCAAATCCAAACCAACCTCTTCAATTGTTGCTGACTTCTCAAAGCCTCTTTACTCCATGATCCACATGAGCTGAGCTACTACGCGTCTTTAGCTGTCAGTCCACAGTCCACAGTCCAAAGCCTTCACCAGATGCATCCTTAAATCCCAAATCTATATCTCAGCTACTCATCACCTCCACCTTCCTCACTCAAATCCATGGCTTCCAAACTCAACCTCCGATGGCTCTCCCTCTTCCTCTTCTCCATCTCCATCGCCATTTCTGTTGCAGAACTCTGCCACCAAGACGACAAGAAAGCTCTCCTCAACATCAAAAAAGCCTTCAACAACCCCTACATCCTCACCTCCTGGGACCCTCAAACCGACTGCTGCCACTGGTACTGCGTCAAATGCAACCGAACCACCCACCGCATCACCTCCCTCACCATCTTCGCCGACGACCGCCTCTCCGGCCAAATCCCACCCTACGTCGGCGACCTTCCATTTTTAGAAACCCTCATTCTCCACAAACTCCCAAATCTCACCGGACCCATCCACCCCAACATAGCCAAACTCCATAACCTTAAATACCTCGACCTCAGCTGGAACAGCCTCTCCGGTCCCATCCCTGATTTCCTCAGCACCCTCTCCAACCTCTTCGTTCTCAGCCTTTCCTTCAACAATTTCAACGGAACCATTCCAAATTCTCTCTCCAAACTCCCAAATCTCGGCGGTTTAGAATTGGACAGAAACAATTTGACCGGAGAAATCCCAGATTCGTTCGGTTACTTCACCGGAGAACAGGGCCCGTCTCTGTTTCTTTCACACAATCAACTTTCTGGGAAAATCCCATCTTCCTTGTCGAGATTGAACTTCACTTCCATTGATTTGTCCCGCAACAAGCTTAAAGGCGACGCCTTTATGATATTTGGGTCAAATAAGACCGTTCAGATCGTTGACTTGTCGAGGAATCAGCTGGAGTTTAACTTGTCGGAGGCTGTGTTTCCTCAGAGCTTGACTTCGTTGGATGTTAACCATAATAAGGTGTTTGGGGGTTTGCGTCCTGAGATGACAAAGCTGAATTTTCAGTATTTGAATGTGAGTTATAATCGGCTGTGCGGTGAGATTCCTGTTGGCGGAGAGCTGCAGAAGTTTGATGTTTATGAGTATTTTCATAATAAGTGTTTGTGTGGCGCACCGCTTGGTAGCTGCAGCAAATGATGGTACTTTGCACGCAGCTTTGAGGATAATGAGGATAATGAATAAAGTAAGAGGATTTCAAAGTGTTCCTTTAATGCAACTTGTTAAAGTCAACTCTAATCATTGGGGTTGACCCGATCTAACACGAAGATCCAAGTTTGGTTCGAATTAAGTTTAGTGAGTCTATGACACTTAATGGTTAGATCGTGTAACTGCACGGTTCGTCGCTAGCAAATATTGTTCTCTTTAAACTTTTCTTTTTAGGTTTTCCTTTGAACGCGTCTGATAGAGATAGAGGTTTCCACACTCATAAAATGTTTCGTTCCCCTCTCCAACCGATGTGAGATCTCACAATCCACTCCCCTTTGGAGCTTAGCGTCCTCGCTGACACTCGTTCCTCTCTCCAATCGATGTGGGATCTCACAATCCACCCCCTTCGAGTCCCAACGTTCTTGATGACACATTGCCTAGTGTCCACCGCTGTTTGGGGCTCAACGTTCTTGCTAGCACATGGCTCGTTGTCTGGCTCTGATACCATTTGTAACAGCCCAAGCCCACTACTAGCAGATATTGTCCTCTCTAGGCTTTCCCTTTCGGATTTCCCTTAAGGTTTTTAAAATGCGTCTACTAGGGAGCACACCCATAAAGAATGTTTCGTTCCCCTGGCAGACGCGTTTTAAAAACCTTGAGAGAAGCTCGAAAGGGCAAGCCTAAAAAGAACAATATCTGCTAGTGGTAGGCTTGAACCATACAAATGGTATCAGAGCTACGTTACCAGGTGATGTGCTAGCGAGGAGGCTGATCCCCGAAGGGGGGTGGACATGAGGCGATGTGCCAACAAGGACACTGGGCCTCGAAGGGGAGTGATTGGGAGGTTCTACATCGATTGAAGAAGGAAACGAGTGCCAACGAAAACTTTGGATTCCAAAGGGGGTGGATTGTGAGATCCCATCTCGATTGGGGAGGAGAACGAAACATTCTTTATAAGAACTACCACAACTTGGGTCATAATACTTACCCCAAATCAACCTCTATAACATACCTATTTTTACTTCACCTAAAATACAATCTTCTCAAATAGGTGCGTAAATTGGGAACCCGAAATACAATCTTCTCAACAGGGGCGTAAATTGGGAATCCGTACTGACCCAACTTGAATTATAAGGGTTAGGTTAGGTTAGATAAAATCTTTGGTCATATTAAGTTGGTTTTTTATGATCCTATCCAGTTCAGGTTGGATATGGGTTCGGGGTGTAAAGGACTTGGTCAACTCGACTCAACCCATTACATTAAAAAAAAAAAAAAAAAAAAAAAA
>NW_019268554.1:1487996-1528784 GCF_002738365.1 Cucurbita moschata | reverse complement strand
AAAAAAAAAAAAAAAAAAAAAAAAAAAAAAAAAAAAAAAAAAAAAAAAAAAAAAAAAAAAAAAAAAAAAAAAAAAAACTCAACCCACCTTCTTCTTCCTTGGACAGCAGCCCAACGCAGTGTGTATTATTTTTGGGCCCAACCCAATTACTTTCCCACCCGCCTAAGAGTAAGTATACTACACAATACCTACTTCCTCACACAACCTAGTGAGGCACCATGTCGATTGTCCACATCAAACATCAATAAGTACTTATTTCCAATCTGCATCGGCGAGACATTCCCTACTTCTCAAGTACATGCCCTTGCCATTCGTCTCGCGTTGCTATTCTCGCCTGTCACCAGTCGCACTCCTTCTAACTTCTACATCTTTCCCTATTACACAGTGATCATCTTTCCCTACTCGCATAGTCATACTCTTCCTTCTAGTTCATCTCGCATGGGGATCCTCTTCCTTCTAGTTCTTCTTGCATAATGATCTTCTTTCTTTCGGTTAACTTTTTCTTCCTTCTAGTTCCTTTTTTTTTTTTTAACAATATGGCAACCTAACCGTTTGAGTTGCTTTACCCAAAAGATTGAGTTCTATAAAAGATTCACAAAAAGAAAGAAAAAAAAAAAGTAGGAAAAATATGATTTGTATAGGCTCACAAAATTAGTCACTTTGTCAAATTAGAGCATCTTTGAAAAGAAATACGAGTTAGATAATTACCATTTAAACTTTTGATGCTCTTCAAACTTTTCACGAAATTCCTATTTAGAATTCTTGGATCTCACGTTGGTTAATTAAAAGAAAAAACTCATTGGTATGAGTTATTCTGAGAAAACCATAAGAATTTATATCTTCAAAGTGGACAATATCATATCGTCTAGATAATACTAGACAGATAGATACGACTATTTAAAAGAATGCTCAATGGTATGTTTTTTTCGAGTGGAGGATCGTTGTTCTTATCAATTCCTACCTATACTAAAAATTGTTAAAACACTATTTCTTCGATGTGATTTACCCGTCATCTAATAAGACGTATAATTATTTGATTTCAAAATTAAAAAGTATTTATTATACGGGAATAAGAAAAAAGGACAATAAGAAACAAAAGTTAATGGGAGAATAAAGGAGAGGAATAATGTGGACAAATTAAAATGTTCCTTTTTTGCTTTTCTTCAAGTCCTACCATTCTTTATCATTTCTGTCTTCCAAAAATTTTCTTTATACCTTTTCTTGTTTTCATTTCTTTATACCTTTTCTTGTTTTCATCTCAGCTGATTTGGCCATGAAATTTCAAACACATGTGAAAAGGAAGGTTTGAAGATCATGGAGATCGTGATATTTGAAATCACTTTTCGTGTTAGATTGAAGCAAATGACTTATGTCGGTGGCACGTATAGTCATACCTATATCCACACAAGCCATTTGCTTTGGCTAAAATATGGCTATGTCGACGCAAATTGGTGGGTCGAGACAAATACACTCATTACTGCGCTTAGTCAATCAATCAAGTTGGGTAGCTCACGACATGTACAAATGATTGAATTCATAGTTTTCGTTTAAGCAAAATCCCATCAGATCGACGATACACAATCATTGAATCGTTAAACAAAACTATCAATGACTAATTCGATTTTAACTAGTTAAATTAGAAGATGAAAAATTATGTCGAACCTTGATGCTAAATTTAACTGTGTAGGGATTTGAGGATTGGACCGGTTCGAAACCGACTATAATAATTGTTGAGCTTTTGTATTTGAAAAGATTGTAGCTTTCTACCTCTTTAAGCATATAGTAAAGCATATGAAGAATCCCATATATTCCTACTTTGAAAACGCAACAAAAAAAAGCTTATCTTTGTCCCTTCAAAGTGGGGTATCGATTCCCTTTTGGACAACTATATCTTCCACTCCACTTTGACACCTTATTACATGATTCTCTACTCTTTTAACACCTCTAAACCTCTCAATCTAAACCAACCCTCAACAAGATTTGAACATCGTACCGAATGAGCTCACCCGACAAGGAGGACTACAAGCTGAAGGACACGAAACCGCAGCTTGGCGAGCGATGGCCGCACGGCGGTATACGCGGTGGAGGCGGGTGGATCACAAGCGAGAGAGCAACGAGCACGTACGATCTTGTGGAGCAAATGTTTTACCTTTATGTTCGTGTGGTGAAGGCGAAGGACCTACCGCCGGACCCGGTGACGGGGAGCTGTGATCCATATGTGGAAGTGAAGCTGGGGAATTACAAGGGAAGGACTCAGCATTTTGAGAAGAAAACAAACCCTGAATGGAACAACCAAGTTTTTGCTTTCTCAAAAGAGAAGATTCAATCCACTGTTCTTGAGGTTTTTGTTAGGGATAAAGAGATGGTGCCCAGAGACCAATATGTTGGGAAGGTGGTGTTTGATCTGAATGAAGTGCCCACCAGAGTCCCACCTGATAGCCCTTTGGCGCCGCAGTGGTACAAGTTGGAAGACAGACAAGGCGTCACCAAGGTGATGTTAAATTACTACTCAAACATGAAAATTTTGTCTTTGAGAAAAGTTCTAGTTTTTTTCTTTTGTTACTAATAAATTTGGTATGATTAATGGGAAGGAGTTTCAAATTTAGTTTTGCTCGTACAAAATTAGGTTTCTATATCCTTATAAAAAATGCTTCGTTTTTTCTTTTCAACTGAAGTGGGATCTTACAATCCACCCTCTTTGGGAGGCCAGCGTTCTCGTTGGCACACTGCTTGGTGTCTAGCTCTGATATTATTTGTAGCGACTCAAGCCCACCACTAGTAGATATTGTCTTATTTGGGCTTTCTCTTTTGGGTTTTCCCTCAAGGTTTTAAAACGCATCTTCTAGAGAGAAGTTTCCACTCTTATAAACAATGTTTTGTGTGGGATCTCACAATCCACCCCCTTTGGGACCCAGTGAGTTGAGTCTCGATTAAGGGAAGACTAATTGAGGGCTCCATAGGCCTCAAAAGAGACTCTATGGTGTACTTTGTCTGAGGGGAGGATTGTTGAGACTTTGGGAGAGGAATCTCACCTTGGCTAAGTAAGGGGTTGATCATGGGTTCATAGGTAAGGAATATATCTCCATTAGTATTTGACATTTTGAGGAAACCAAAAGTAAAGCTATGAGAGCTTATGTTCAAAGTGGACAATATCACAATGGTCTGTGATTCCTAACATTTATTTGGTTAATATGCTTATTTTGAGATAAAATGCAAAGGTCAAAGATATTTTTATTAATTTAGCCGTAAATTTGATCTCACAGGTGAAAGGGGAGATCATGCTCGCGGTCTGGATGGGAACACAGGCCGACGAAGCCTTCCCAGACGCATGGCACTCTGACGCGGCATTCGTTCATGGAGAGGGCATCTATAGTATAAGGTCAAAAGTCTATGTTTCTCCAAAGCTATGGTACCTAAGAGTAAACGTAATAGAAGCACAAGACGTCGAGCCACAAGATAGGAGCCAACCACCACAAGCCTTTGTAAAAATTCACGTAGGAAATCAAGTGCTCAAAACAAAGCTATGCCCAACAAAAACCACAAACCCACTTTGGAATGAAGATCTAATCTTCGTAGTAGCTGAGCCATTCGAAGAACAGCTTGTTTTAACCGTGGAAAACAAAGTCTCATCAGCAAAAGATGAAGTCATGGGACGACTCATAACACAACTCAATGGCTTTGAGAGACGTTTGGATCATAGAATTGTTCATTCACGATGGTTCAATCTTGAAAAGTTTGGATTTGGTGCATTAGAGGGTGACAAAAGGCATGAATTGAAGTTTTCTAGTAGGATTCATTTGAGGGTTTGTCTTGAAGGAGCTTATCATGTCATGGATGAATCTACAATGTACATTAGTGATGTGAGGCCAACAGCTAGGCAGCTTTGGAAGCAGCCAATTGGGATCCTTGAAGTTGGGATTTTGAGTGCTCAAGGGCTTCAACCAATGAAGAAAAATGATGGCAAAGGGAGCACGGATGCTTATTGTGTGGCCAAATATGGTCAGAAATGGGTTAGAACAAGAACTATAACCGAGAGCTTCAATCCCAAATGGAATGAACAATACACTTGGGAGGTTTATGATCCTTGCACTGTTATTACCATTGGAGTTTTCGACAATTGCCATTTGGGTGGTAACGACAAGAACGACTCGAGAATTGGAAAGGTACGTAAATCGCTAATATAACAAAAAGCTTATCGATTTTGATGTTATCTCTGTGAGTCATTATAAAAAATAGTTATTGACTTGGATAAGTTTAGGGAAATTGTTAGTCGAAGATTGTTAGTGGTCTTTAACCTGGTCGTACTTCCTTTACTATAAATATTCATGAGATGTATGCTCTTAACAACAACATAGAGAATTAAAAAGTTAACTGCTTCAAGTTTTTTTTTTTTTTTTGGTTTCAGAAGATCTCTCCCCTCAAGTTGTTCTTTTGATTTTTTTTATTTATTTCGACATATTTCGATTGTGGGTTATATCCAACAATCTTTAAATTGTTTGTTCGTACTGTTTAACAGGTACGTATAAGACTTTCAACACTCGAAATGGATCGAATCTACACCAACTCATACCCGCTTCTTGTGTTACAACCATCCGGGTTGAAGAAGATGGGAGAGCTCCAACTAGCTGTGAGATTTACGTGTCTTTCCCTAGCACACATAATCTATCTCTATGGCCATCCCCTCTTACCTAAAATGCACTATCTCCACCCCTTCACTGTCAACCAAGTCGACAGCTTACGATTCCAAGCAATGATCATAGTAGCAGCGAGACTAGGTCGAGCCGAACCATCTCTAAGAAAAGAAGTCGTAGAATACATGTTAGATGTCGATTCCCATATGTGGAGCATGAGAAGAAGCAAAGCAAACTTCTTTCGAATTGTTTCGCTCTTCTCAGGCGTCATTACCATGAACAAATGGCTCGGGGAAGTTTGCCAATGGAAGAATCCCATAACCTCGATTCTCGTTCACATCCTCTACTTCATCCTTATATGTTTTCCTGAACTCATCCTCCCAACAACTTTCCTCTACATGTTCCTCATCGGCGTTTGGAACTTTCGGTATCGACCAAGACATCCACCGCACATGGATATCAAGCTCTCTTGGGCCGAGGCAGTTCATGCAGATGAGCTCGACGAGGAGTTCGATACCTTTCCGACATCAAAAACGCAAGATGTGGCGCGAATGAGGTACGATAGGCTAAGAAGTGTTGCGGGACGGATCCAAACCGTTATAGGAGACATTGCGACTCAAGGGGAAAGGTTTATGGCGCTGCTTAGTTGGAGGGATCCAAGAGCTACGAGCCTATATGTTTTGTTTTGCCTTGTTGCGGCCATTGCATTGTATATTACGCCGTTTAAGATTGTGGGTTTGGTTGCGGGGATTTATTGGCTTAGACATCCTAAGTTTAGGAGTAAGATGCCATCGGTGCCTAGCAACTTCTTTAGAAGGCTTCCTTCTCGAGCTGATAGCATGCTTTGATGGATCATCTTGGAACCTCCCCCATTTTTAAAACCTAATTCTTGAGAGAGATGTATAATTTTACCCTATCGTTCTTCGATTTCTCAAGATTTTCTCTCACTAACCTCATGTCTGGTGCATAAAATTTTGATATAATGAATCACCCGTGTCTGATAGTTTCTTAGCGAACTTGAAATTTTCATAGAAAAATGCACTCATTTATGATAATCTACTGATAGACTTAAGATTTGATAGAACGATACACCCGTGTCAAATTTGAGCCTGCTTTGTAGTCTTCATGATCTTCTGAAATTGAACGACTTCCTACATATGATTGAGAAAATAGTTTATTCGAGAGTTTGGACATATTGTCTATCTATTGAACATATCCTTGAATTACTCTGGGTAGATAATAATTATCCAGCCAAATTTACTAACTTTGAACTTTCTTTGCTTTCTTTTGAGTACTGGGATTGAGGGATATTCTCATATTTCAACTTTGGTTAGATCCAAGCTTCTAAAGTGACATGTTATGTCTAAAGTAACGGTTCTTGAACAAACCTTAGATGAAAAACAACAACATAATTGTAGGTTGAAGAACGTGCAACCAATAGCGTAACCGTGGATGACACCTTGATTTGAATACCAACTTACCCCTTATGGGGAACAAGTTCTTATGGGTATGAAATCATCACCAAGAGAGGAGAATATTGCTCAACCATTATTGGAATCGACGTACAACCTATAATTTAAAAAATAAAAATAAAATACAGCAATTCGAGATTTGAGATTTTTTACAAGTTGTATCTCACAATTTGAACTAGTTCACCCACTTTTAGTAGATTTAACACTTTATTTTTAACTTAGTTCATTTGTGCATACTCATAATGAAATTTGTATACATACTCATTTTTAACTTACTAAAATGCCTCTCAGAAAAACTTATATTATATATATTTTTTTTGAGTCATTCGATATATTTTACGAACGTTACTTCTGACATACTGTAGGAAAAGTTTAGATGAACGCGTCTTATCCGAGTGTTATAAACAATAAAATAACCCAATTATATTCTTCATCTTGAACTAAATCAAACCTAGGCCTATGCATTCATTTGATTGGAAGAGTTTGAAACAAATGAACAAGCTAATAAGTGTAAGAAAAACATGCTCTTACTTGGGAGGGCAAGATGGTAATTTCATACTATCATCATATCAATTGTGTACCGTATGTTTGCGGATTAGGTTAGGTTGGGTCCGGTCAGGCTAGGACATTTTTTAGAGCTAACCCAATCAATTGAGTTATAAAATTTTTCAACTCAAACAACCTTTATTAAATAATGAACTAACTTAACCTAACCTAGGAACATTTTCGTACGATTTCAAATCATTTTGTAACAGTCCAAACTCACTACTAACAAATATTGTCCGCTTCAGCCTGTTACATATTGCTATCAGCCTCATAGTTTTAAAATGCGTCTCCTATAGAGACAATTTAGCCCTACTCTAACCAACGCCTCGTACCGTCCAGTGGCTGGCTCTAATACCATTTTTAACGGCCCAAGCCCACCGTTAACAAATATTGTCCACTTTGACTCATTACATATCACCGTTAGCCAGACACATTTTAAAATCGTGAGGCTGACGACGATACACAACGGACTAAAGCAGACAATATCTATTAGCAATGAGTTTAGGCTATTACAAATAATATCAGAGCCAGACACCAAACGGTGTGCCAACGAGAACGCTGAGCTCCAAGGGGATGGACTGTGAGATCCCAAGTTGTTTGGAGAAGAGAACAAATCATTTCTAATAATGGTGGAGAAACATCTCCCTAGCATACGCATTTGAAAACTAAAAAGCTAACGATGATAAGTAATAAGCCAAAACGAACATTATCGGTTAGCTGGAATCATTCGAGCTATTATAAATCCACGACTATCCCACTTCATAATTCATTCCTACCATCAACAATGGTTCGTCTAAGCCTCAAATCTCCACTTCTATCCACCTTCTCCCTCCTCCTCATCTTCATCTTCTTCACCATTTCATTTGCAGAACTCTGCAACCCAAACGACAAGAAAGCTCTCCTAAACATCAAAGAAGCATTCAACAATGCTTACTACTTCGCCTCATGGAAGCCCGAAGAAGATTGCTGTACTTGGTACAGCGTCCAATGTGATGAGATCTCCCACCGCATCATCTCCCTCACTATCTCCGTCGACAAACAAATCTCCGGCCAAATCCCGCCGCACGTCGGCGACCTCCCATACCTCCAGTACCTCACCTTCCACAAGCTCCCAAATCTGGTCGGCCCCATCCAACCCGCCATCGCCAAACTCCACAACCTCAAACACCTGGACATAAGCTGGACCAAAATCTCCGGCACCATCCCGGACTTCCTCAGCTCCCTCTCCAACCTCTCCTAATTAGCCTCTCCTTCAGCAATCTCTCTGGCGCCATCCCGAGCTCACTCTCCAAGCTCCCAAATCTCTCCTATCTCCAATTGGACCGGAGCAAACTGACAGGACAAATCCCAGATTCTTTCGGGGACTTCAAGGCTGAAAATTTCAACCTTTATCTTTCCCACAACAAACTTACCGGCAAAATCCCACCTTCCCTCTCCAAAGTGGACTTCAGCGCCATTGATTTGTCAAGGAACAAACTTGAAGGCGACGCCTACATGATATTTGGAGCACACAAGAAGGCTTGGAATGTTGATTTGTCGAGGAATTTGTTGGCGTTTGACATGTCCAAGGTTGTCTTCTCAACGAACTTATTTATGTTGGATGTTAACCATAATAAGATCTTTGGGGGCTTGCCGCCGCAGATGTCGAAACTTAGTCTCACTTCTTTGAATGTGAGTTACAATAGGCTTTGTGGTCAGATTCCGAAGGGTAAAAAGTTGAAGAGATTTGGTGTTGATTCGTATTTTCATAATAAGTGTTTGTGTGGTAAACCACTTGAGAGCTGCAAGTGATGATCCATTTCTCATTGTCGTGTGGATTTCAAGTTTCTATTAATAAAAGTGTTGTGTAAGCTTCCTATTAAGGGTTTCATGCTCTAACTTCAAATGGGTCGTTTTCGTTAATCGTTTCATGAGTCTTATGGTGTTTACCTAGACGAGCTCTTATAGTATCTCATGATTAGGTTAATCGGGTCTCCTTTGGTAGTGATATCTCATCGTTGACTCATCTGATAACATTAGTCACTCGGGTTTCTGTATAGGGTCCTAGTGAACTCTATAAACTCTGATGTGATGGCTAACTTTAGGTAAGTGTAATGCTTAACGCTCTGGATTTGAAATCCAAATTTGGCAACTCATGACCCTAGCAATCTTTTTCATCTCCTACGAAACATCTACACTACCTGGTGGTCTTAATCTATTTGTTAGCCATTAACACTGCTACTACTGAGGTAGATCTTGTAACCATGATATCTCGATGCTCTACCTCTGTTTGTGCATGCTTCACAAATAATCCATAGATAAAAATAGGTTTTGTGAATGTATGTAACCTAATCTCATCAATACTTAAATCGAGCAATCCCTACAAAAATAGGTTTCTATATCCATATAATGTCTGGGTCCATCCTTTCTTCTATTAGTGCTAAAGTAGGCCATAACTCGACCCTATTGTTGTAGTCCTTTTCTCAATGTTCATTGGCCTACCATAAAAGTTTCATAGCTGTAACTTTGTGAACATGTTTGTCCAATCTTGATGACAACTCAGAGCGTATTCAAATATTCTTAATAATCACTTGCTACTGAGTTTGGATATCTCCTCTGAGGTCCATAGTAAATCTGTCATCTCTTGGACAATCTTTCACTAAAAACTTTCTTTTACACGTGACTCATAAGTGGCATAATGTATTTATTGCGCACTTGGAAGTCCATAAACTTGAACTTAATCTTTGAGAGTTCCAACCTACAATCTTTACCATTATGATCTGTAAATCTCGTCGCTTATAAAACTCTTCAAGAATAAAGGCATGTTAGTAGAGTGCATAATCCTCCTAGTGACCTCACATTTGTTGTATGAACAAAATCTTCCAAATAGGCATGTATAACACATGCTACTCTAATTTAAATTTGCTATATTGGGATGAAAGTGATGGAACATTTAGCAAAAAAATGAACAAATAAAGTAGTGCTGATAAAGCAGACAATGATTTTAACTGCTCTTGCAGCTTTGTGCGACTGCCGTACATCATCCAGCCTTGCATTATTTTTATGCCAAAAGTTAAAAATAAAAAAAAACAAGAAATAATTCAAGAAGTCATATTCAATGCATTTAAATTATCAAATTTCTCTTACAAAACAATTGATTTTTTTCAAGAATTTTCTTTTAAAAAATTATTTGATTGATTTAAACATATATTTTAGACCAAAAGACTACATGTTTGATCTATCATCTCTACAGGTATTGAACCAGATATAAATAGACACACGATTAAAAATAGTACATTCATGTTCCGTTTGAAATGAATATTAATTGGTGTTTGATATACCATTGATATACTAAATACTACTAATGTAACGTCCCATGCCGAAGATTAGAATCAAGATTTGTAATTTGGATTCGACACCTAATGGCCTCGATATTCCCTTGCATCCACTACGACATGGTCACTTTACTTACTTCTCGCTTCTAAGAGTGAAAACTATCCCTACAGACCAATACGAGTCTTTTGAACATATTTTGTTCTCATTCTCATGTATGCCTAGAAAATTCTTAGGAGATCACCCAACGTACAATTGCTCCATCTAAGGCATAATTAACCATGAAGTTCCTATGATTGAGCTAGCGAAAAGAAAGGTGCATCTTGTTGATATAGGTAACAACTTTCTTTCCTTTATGTCTTTCTTAGTCATCCTACCAAGACGCTCACAAACGAATGTGTCTTGGTTCATTCATGTACTCTAATGTATTAGTAACTTTCCCTCTGAGCTTGTGACCCAAGTTGGGGCATTAATGTGATGGTTCAAGAGCCATTCTTGCTCGATCGAATCCAAGTGGGCTAGCACATTTACAGCAAGTAGATAAGTTGTGGGGGGTTTGGGAGGAGGCCCATGATTTCATTGCTGCTAAAGAGGAGGGCATGGCTTGAGCCAGCTTCACAGGGCAACGAAAACCCCCTTTTATGTACTTGAAGGATAACGATAGTTGCTCTTGGATCCAATATGAACGAGTGGGGAGTGGGGTAGGGCTGAACCATCATTTTTTTTTTATGTGACACCCGAGTAAAGGAGAGGTACATAAATGACCTAAGGCTAAATTTGAATAAAATGGATCATAAGGATAGAATAGCTAAGAAAGGTTTACAAGAATTGAAAGTCACTACTTATACCAGTAACCTTATAGGAATTTTTCTGAAACGCATGTGAGTGAGTCAGATGATGTCGAAGAATGTCAAGTCCATTAAGTTCCAAATTTGGATTTCAAATCTTGATATGAAGGAATTTTTCTGAAATGCATGTGAGTGAGTCAGATGATGTCGAAGAATGTCAAGTCCATTAAGTTCCAAATTTGGATTTAAATCTTGATGTGAATCCTGCGCATGGAACGTTACAAATGGTATCATAGTAGTAGTTCTCCTAGTAAGATATAGTTGGAAGACAAACTAAGGCGGAAGCTCGTAAGCATGTGACATCTAAGTAAAGGTAAGGTACGTGAATGAACCGAGACCACACTCGAATGAAAGCGGTCCTGAGAGTAGGATGACTAAGAAATGTTCAAAAGAAATGAAAGTTACTATCTTTACTACCTATACCAACAAGGTGCAGCTTCTTTTTTTGGTGGTTCAATCATAGTGTGATATCCCACATTGATTGGGGAGGAGAACGAAACACCCTTTATAAAGGTGTGGAAACCTTTCTCTAGTAGACGCGTTTTAAAAATCTTGAAAGAAAGCCCAAAAGGGAGAGTCTTAAAAATCTTGAAAGGAAGCCCAAAAGAGAAAGTCCAAAGAAAACAATATCGGCTAACGGTGGGCCTGAGTCGTTACACATAGGAACTCCATAGTTAAGCGTAATTTATATTGAAAACTTCAAGTATATACAATAAGGAATACAGAGAATGCAAAAAGTACATTTTCAAAGCACTGAGTAGTGGAGTATATATACGGTTCATCATCTACCATATATAACTTTACAAGATATGATTTTTAACTATACATAACTATTTACTATTTATGACCATTTATTTTATATGTCAATTTAACTGATGTAGCTTTACCATGTACAATCATTGAGTAATAAATAAGTAGCATGCTCCATAACCTAATAATTAAGGTTTTGCACAACCTCAATTTTCTAACCAAGAATTTCATTCTCAAATGACCATTAACATCTTCATTTAATTTTCAAGTTCAGCTTTCCACTTCTTGAAGGTGGCAAACACATCTGATTTATATTTCAAGAGATAAATTCACACCTTCCTACTGAAATCATCGATGAAGGTGACGGAGAACTTTAATCCACCAAGTGATGGAACTAGAGATGGTCCCTAAATGTCTGTATGAACCATTTCCAATCGCACTTTCTTCAGTTCTCTAGCAGCCTTTGTGAAGCTAACTCATTTCTGCTTGCCCATAACGCAACTCTCACAAGAACCCATATCAACAAATTTCAGACCTTCTAAAAATTCTCCCACAACCAACTTCTTCATTCCTTTGATGCTCATACGTCCAAGTATGTTATGCCATAAACTTGAATTTGAAGCATTCTCAACAACAACAATCATCTTTATACACCCCACAATAGTACATACGGTTCCATATTTTGTGTCACGTGCTACCACCATAGCACCCCCAAATAATTTTGATAGTGAATCTTATATCAACTATCCAGATCGTTATAGCACCCCGGAGGCCCACGATCTCCTTTTCTTTTCATATAGGTATTTCAAAAACCTCTCATTATGACCGTCCCGACTAATTTAGCTTCTTGCCCTAATTCGGATCAATCTTTCTAGAGAAATCTCTCGAATGGCTTTATCTACCCCTTTTCTTTTCCTTTCCATTTTTGCTCCACTCTTAACTCTTCCATATTCCTTCTTGCATTTGTACTCCCATGTGAGCCACCTCTTCTCAAGTCTTTTTCTCAACCCTTTCTTTCCTTTCTTCCATACACACTTCACCGACCTTTAATTTCCCTCCACCACTTCCCAATTCATGATTACATCCCCAACTTCTCTTTTCATCATTTAAAAAAAAAAAAAAAAAAAAAATATGCTCCTTATTTTGGAGGGCAAAATGGTAATTTTCCAAATACCATTATATCAAAGAAGGTGGAAGGCTAGGTTTCTAAAAAAGAAAAGAAAATAAGCATAAATAAAACGTGCTCTTACTTTGGAGGGGCAAAATGGTAACTTCCATACACCCATTTCATAATTGATATCCATTGTCGGTCAAACTTAGTTATATAAATCCATAACTCCCCCACTTCATAATTCAACAATTTCATCTAAGTCCTTATCATCAACCATGCTTGTTCTCACCCTCAAATCTCCTCTTCCTCTCCTCTTCTTCTTCCTCTTCTTCACCATTTCATTTGCAGAACTCTGCAATCCAAACGACAAGAAAGCTCTCCTAAACATCAAGAAAGCATTCAACAACGCTTACTACTTCGCCTCATGGAAGCCCGAAGAAGATTGCTGTACTTGGTATAGCGTCGAATGTGATGAGAATTCCCACCGGATTATCTCCCTCGACATCTCTACCGACAATGAAATCTCCGGCCAAATCCCGCCGTACGTCGGCGACCTCCCATTCCTCCAATCCCTCATGTTACACAAGCTCCCAAATCTTGTCGGCCCCATCCAACCCGCCCTTGCTAAACTCCACAACCTTAAACACCTCGACATCAGCTGGACCAATATCTCCGGCACCATCCCGGACTTCCTCAGCTCCCTCACCAAGCTCACATACATTCGCCTCTCCTTCAGCAATCTCTCCGGAGCCATCCCGAGCTCCCTCTCCAAGCTCCCAAATCTCAAATTTCTTCAATTGGACCGTAGCAAACTGACAGGACAAATCCCATATTCTTTCGGGGACTTTAAGGCTAAAGGTTTCTACCTTTATCTTTCCCACAACAAACTTTCCGGCAAAATCCCACCTTCCCTCTCTAGAGTGGACTTCGAATCTGTCGATTTGTCAAGAAACAAGCTTGAAGGCGATGCCTCCATGATATTCGGCGTGCACAGGTAAGAATATATGCTAAAACCACCCCGTATTTATAATCATTAAATAAATTGATACTTTAACTATAATAAACAGAAATATCATATCGAGATATTTGCCTATAATTAAATGTCAAATATAATACATGCATGATAAACTATAATTCATGACTAAATATCTTTAACAACAGGCACACCTGGAAAGTTGATTTGTCGAGGAATTTGTTGGAGTTTGACATGTCGAAGGTTGTGTTTTCAACTAGCCTGTTTATGTTGGATCTTAACCATAATAAGATCTATGGGGGTTTGCCGCCGCAGATGACGAAGCTCAGTAATCTTAACTCGTTCAATGTGAGTTACAATAGGCTTTGTGGTCAGATTCCAAAGGGTGGAGAGTTGCAGAGATTTGATGTTTATTCATATTTTCATAATAAGTGTTTGTGTGGCGCACCACTTGAGAGCTGCAAGTGATGATACACTTCTCATTGTCCTGTGGAAATTTCAAGTTTCTATTAATAAAAGTGTTGTGCAAGGTTTCTATTAAGTATTTAATGTACTGATTGGTATACAAATTCTAGCTCTTCCTAAAGTTGGAGAATATTAAAGGTTTCTATTAAGTATTTAATGTACTGATTGGTATACAAATTCTAGCTCTTCCTAAAGTTGGAGAATATTAAAGATGTTTCATTATGGTCAAAACGTGTGAGTGCAATATGCATTATTGTGATGATTGGTGGCTTCGATGAGGACAAAGAATAGACAACAATTGAAAGTTGCAACACATATGACAAAGGCACAATTTGATAAGGCAATTGAAATCCACGTCCACGCCCGCTGATTAAGGGGTTAATCATGGGTTTATAGTAGGAATACATTTCTATTGGTACGAGGCCTTTCGGGAAAATCAAAAGCAAAGCCACGAGAGCTTATGCTCAAAGTGGACAATATCATACCATTGTGGAGATTTGTAATTCCTAACATGGTATCTGTGTCAATAGAATCTTGAAATGTTGAGCAAAGGATTGTAGGACTTGAAAGTGTAGTCTAAAGTAACTCAAGTGTCAAACAAATGGTGTACTTTGTTCGAGGACTCTAAAGAAGAAATCGAGTCTCGATTAAGGGGAGACTACTTGGGGCTCCATAGGCCTCAAGGGAAGCTGCCTTGGAGATGTAGTCAAAGGTGACTCAGGTGTCAAACAAAGGGTAGAACTTTATTCAAGGGCTCCAAGGAAGGAATTGAGTCTTGATTAAGGGAGGCTATTCGAGAGCTCTAGAGAAGAAGACCTCAAGGGAGGCTCTATGGTGTAATTTGTTCGAGGGGAGGATCGTAGGTAAAGCCCTCAAGGCGGTTCGTGATTCCTAACATTTTTAGCATGCTTTTGACTATACCCAAGATTCAAACAAGCATATTGTTGTAACATCTGATGCCCAAACTCTGATATGACCACATTATCTACTTTTCTTGAAATACTTCTAAAAGTGAAAACATCCCTATAAGTGAAAACATCCCTATAGACTTACAACCGCTTTGTCCTCACACAACTTTTTTAGGAAGTCACCCAATATAAAACTATTTCCAGCTAAAAATCCGTAACGTTGGAGTTCTTATGATTAAGCATTTGTTGACCATCATATCCTCATAATTACTCTCAATCAGATGAGTTTCGATTCATTCATGTACCTCTCCATGGTTCTCACTCATTTTTGGCTCAACGTCTTTGTCTCAAATAGATATACGAAGAAGTTGCAAGTCATGGAAGTCTATATTGAGAGGTAGCAGCGAGGGAAATAGTCGGTCTAGTCCAATCGAACCAGTTTGATCTGCTTTACTTCGATGTTCAATCTAATTTTGATGGTACTCATAGAACCTATTCGAGGAGTTTTAGAAGAACTCAGACCAATCAGTGCAAACAATCATACAAAATTTCTGTAGCAACAAGGAAAGCATGAAACCTAGCTTTGAATGGTTCTAGTAATAGAACCATTTATTTGACTTCTAATCCAAACAAAGGAATCATTAACTCCTAGAACAAATATTTTCCCAAACCTACGATTAACCATAGGGTTTCTAACTCAAGCTTGCCTTTGGATCTTATAAGCTATGAATAATCTGAAACGAGACCGATAAAATTGAAGATCCCATTCGAAACACAACAACATTACGAATTCTAGTTTGAAAACGAACTAACCTCACACTGGAATGTCCTTTGGGATCATGGGTGTCGGCGTTTGCGTGCGGGGGTGGCTATATCGGCATCGATCAGCGGTAGTCGGTGGCTACATATGAACGACAGAGAGAGATGTAAAGGAGATGCCGGATGGGCATCACTTGGTCAGTGAGTCTCGGCATCAGTGTCGGCGGTGGCATCGTGTTGGGTTGTCGCCAAGGAAGTGAAGAAATTGGAGGGCTTTCACAAAGGAGTATGCACAAGATTCAAAAAATCCTATAACCCAATTCATTTGAATTTAAATAATCCATTTTAATCGGTCCATATTATCCTCTCTAGACTTTTTGTCATATCATATCTCTGTAATTAAGTTAGGTTTATGGTTGGATGAGCGGTATCCGTGCATCCCTAAACAACCAACCATCTCACCATATAAATAAGATAAATTTTATCGATAGTCATTTGTTCCAAAAAGGAGGGCTAAATTCATCCCGTTGTTCCAAAGAATCAAAATAGCTCATTATTAATAGAATTTCTTGTCAACTCTCCGTAAGATACTCATTTGGACGAGGGTTTCTAAAAAGGACTTTCCTTCGAGGTTTGAAGACTTCTGTTGGTAAGAAGTTTTCATGCCGTTACAAGAAATGTTTTGTTCTCCCTATGGACGTGGAATTTCAAAATGATTATGGACAGTTAAAAAAGTTAAAAGAGGAACTTTCATTTCTTAAATGGCACAACTCTTTGACTGTTCCAGTGAAAGAGCAATTGAAATAATTTCACAGCTACGCCTCTGAAATCAACCTAACAACACCCAGATCTCTTCATTGAGATTTGATTCGATCGAGACTCTCTGAAACCGATCGCATTCGAGGACGAAGCTCGGGATCAAGCTCTGTGCAATTCAGCGCAATGTGAAATGTCGAAACCACTTGTTTCTTGGCATAAATCTCCGGCACGAGTGCCGGGTCTATAATCTCGGTCAAGGGGCGCTCTTCTTGAAATGTCTTCCTCACAAAACATTCCAACCCCTTCCCCCCATCGGTCTCCGAGCCTGCATTAGGTAATCGACCGCTCAAAAGCTCAAGAAGGACAATACCAAATGAATAGACGTCGCATTTCTGAGTGTACTTCCCTCCAAACTCACGAACCTCGGGCGCTAAGTACATTGCTGAGGGAGTTGTCATGCTTGGCCCCATGATTGAGGTGGTGATCATATTCTGGCTTGAGCTCAACTTTTTGGATGTTCCTTGGCTGAGACGAGCGAGTCCGAAACCTGAAACGTAAGGCTCAAGATCGTCGTCGAGAAGAATCTTCGTCGATTTTACGTTTCCATGTACGTACTTCCGAGCACCGAATTCATGAATATATGCCAAACCCCTTGCAGCTCCTTGGGCAATTTTTAACCTTGCAGACCATGGCAGAGGTGACAGAGAACTGGAGGGGCCTCCTGCAAATCCATAAAACGAATAAAATAAGCTATGCCAACATATTAACTCATTGATTCTTAATAACCCAGATGCCCAAAACAGTATCACAAGAAATGAAAACAGAGCATAAAGTGACTGTGATGGTACATGTAAAGGTATGTAAATTTCTCCCTAACAAATGTGTTTTAAAATTATGAGGCTGACGGAAATACGTAACGAGCTAAAACGAACAATATGTACTATAGGTAGTCTTGGGCTGTTACAAATGGTACCAAAGGCAGACATCGAGCGATGTGTCAGCAAGGACCCTGAACTTCAAGGAGGTGGATTGTGAGATGCCACAGTTGGAGAGGGGAACTAACATTCTTTATAAAGGTGTGGAAACCTCTCCCTAGCGGATGCATTTTAAATCCGTGAGGCTGACGGCGATATATAACGGACCAAAATAGACATTATCTCCTAATGGTGGGCTTGTATTGTTACAGATAGCATTAGAGTCAGACACTAGACTATGTGCCAGCGAGGATACTGGCCCCCAAATGGTGGATTGTGAGATCCCACATCGGTTGGAGATAGGAACAAAGCATTCTTTATAAGGGTGTAGAAACCTCTCCCTAACAAACACGTTTTAAAACTGTGAAGTTGAAGACGATACGTAAGAGTAAAAGTAGACAATATCTTCCCGTGATGGGTTTGAACAGTATGATACCCAACATATGGGCTATGTATTAATTTTGGAGTGCTATAAATAAGATTTGGCAGAGAGATAAAGAAAGAGGACCATAGAAAATTAAGGGCAGCTGCAGTGCATGCCTCAGAGTAGTGGGGAGATATCAATTCCAAGAAAAGACAGAGATTGATGAGGCCTTAAATATTGGGAATGGTGCCAGTGTGTGTGGGGGAGCAAAGATGCCCCAACTTTCAATTTCTAACTTAATTCACAACCAACCAAACTAAATAATTGAAGACGCCCAAACATCTCCCAAAAATCAAACCATTGTACAAGTTTTGTCTCCGAAAAGGAATGTGATGGTCACAGCTCACCGTTAGTGGATATTGTCTGTTTTGACCCGTTACGTATCGCCATCAGTCATTCGCTTTGGCCCGTAACGTATTACCATCAGCCTCACGGTTTTAAAACACGTCTACTAGGGAGAGGTTTCCATACCCATATAAAAAATGCTTTGTTCTTTTCTCCAACTGATGTGGGAACTCACAAACTCAAAAATATCCCAAAAATCAAACGACCTCCGTAACCCGACATTCTCCTGTATAAGGAATGCTTTGTACTCTTCTCCAACCGATGTGGGAACTCACAGTCCCAAAAATATCACAAAAAGCAAACGACCTCCGTAACCCGACATTCCCCTATATTCTCTGCGACATGGTCATATTACTTACTCTTAGCTTTTTAAGAGTAAAAATTATCCCCATCGGCCAACACGAATCCTTCCAGCATAGATACCATTGCTCACATGTATCTTAGAAAAATTCCCAAGAGATTGCCTAGCATAAAATTCTTCCAAGCAAAACACGTTTAACTAGGAGTTCCTATGCTTAAGCCACCGAAATGGAAGGTGCATCTTACTGGCATAGGTAGTGACTTTCAATTCTTTTAAGTTTTTCTTAGTCATCCTATCCTTAAGATCACTCTCATCCAAATGTGATTTTGGTACGTTCATGTACTCCTCCTTTACTCGAGTTAGACTAATGTCATCAAAGCTATCCATCATAAACTCTAAATAACTTAAGGAATAAGTTCAAGCTACGACGGTTACCTACCTATATCCTTAACATCTTATCGATTTTCTGGACAATTAAACGTAGTTAAGTCGGTTAGTTGTGTCGTAAAATTAGTTGAGATATGTGCAAATGGTCGGGTACTCACAATTTACTCCATCTAGAAGTAAAAAAAAAAAGGGTTAAAATTTAGAATTAGTTACCATGTAAGGCAGAGTGCAAGCTTCCATTGTTGATGAAATCAGTGACCACCAATTTCTCATCACTTGCATAGTAATGAGCTCTCAACCGTAGGATGTTGGGATGGTGAACCCTACTGATGGACTCCATCTCATACTCAAAATCTTTGAACGTCAACGTGGCATCACCATCGTTAAGTCTCCTTACAGCTACAATACTCGCGGCCGCACCTGATCCCCGCCCAGCCACGACCTTATACACTATCCCACTCCTACTCTTCCCCACCACGTACGCCGATGCCCTCAACAAATCCTCTAATTCCAAATTCATCCCTTCATCGATCACTACGAATTTACCATCTTGCCCTTCCAAATCCCCTTCACTGTTCTCCTCCGGACTCCCTTTTCCCGATTTGCCCTCATCTCGCTTCCCCACTTCCGCCTTCCTCCGGAACCACCACACCGTCAGCGACACAACCCCCATCACCGCGAATATTGATGACACCACTGCCACCGTCGCAGCGGCGCCACTCCCCCTTGTAGCTCTCCCTCCGCCGTATCCTTGAAAATTACCGTTCAACGACTTGGGATTCTGCGGATTCTCAGGGATAACATTCGGGTTCTGAGCTTCTGGACATAGCGTCTGTAACGGAAACCCGCAAAGACTTGGGTTGCCGGAGAAAGCCGTCGGGCCTTGATTCAACAACGAACCCACCTGCGGAATCTTTCCGGTGAGGTTATTGTGACGAACATCCAGATTCACAATCAGCGGGAGGTTCCCAAACGACGGCGGAACCTCGCCGGAGAATTGATTGTAGGACAAATTGAGAGTCCCGACAAGTTCGGTCAACTCCGTCAGCCGCTTCGGGAGAGACCCATTGAGGGAATTAGAGGATAAATCGAGATGCCGGAGATTCCTGAGTTCGCCGATTTGATCCGAAACCGGACCGGAGAGGGAGTTGTGAGAGAGGTCGAGGAAGATGAGGTTGGTGGCGTTGTAGAGATGAACCGGAATCGGTTTAGAGAAATTGTTGAAAGCGAGGCTGAGGCGCTGGAGGGAATCGAGGAGGCCGAGCTCCGAAGGGATGTAGCCGGTGAGGCCTTTGTTGGTAAGAGAGAGGTGGGTGACTCGGTCGCGGGTGCAGAGGATTCCAGGCCAGTGGCATGGGGTGGAGTCGGAGTCGGACCATGAGGCGAGGAGGTGAGATGGGTCGGTTTCAATGGCGGCCTTGAGGGCGAGAAGGGAGAGGCCATCGGAGTTGAGAGAGGAAGAGAGGGAAATGAGGAAGGAGAAGAAGGTGAGGAAGGAAGGAAATGAGGAGGAGGGCATTTTGGGGATTTTGGATTGGTGGTTAAATTAGGGGTTTGGAATCCGCCATTGTTGAGGAGGTTGGAGTTGCAGAGAGTTAGGGAGAGGAGGAAGAAGGAAGGTGAGAATGAATGGAAACTTTGAAATTTTGATGTCTTCTGCTGTAGAACCCACTAATCCCAATAAAGTGGGAAGGGAAGGGATGAGTTTTTATTTTTATTATTATTATTTACTATTTATTTAGTATTATTATTAAAATATCCCTTCCCACCTAAGAAGAGATGGGACGACCTTAAGTATTTTCGAGAGTGAATGCCATGTTCGTTAATTTAGTAGAAGATTTGAAGAATAATATCTCTCGTACAAGACTTTTAGGAACCCTAAAGCAAAGAGATGATCGAGTTGGATTCTGGTTTAATAAAAATGGTTTGAATTGAACGGTTTTGTCTATTTTATTTTTTATTTGTTTTAATATTTCATTACTAGTTTTAGTTGTTCTATTTTTGAAAAAAAAGTACATTTTTTTCATTTTGAATTATGACCTTTGGTTTTTCTTCATTATTATTATTAATTTGACCTTTTGGTTTTTTTTGTTTAATATTAAAATTGATGTGACACCTAGTTTCTCAGAATTTCCATGAGTTTTAATTGTTTTTTGTCCATTACAATAATTTGTTTTTTAATAAAATTTTCTAGTTTCATAATAATTTAATTTTTAAATTTTAAATTTTTAGACAAATTTAAGAAACAAACAACTATTTCTTTATAAAAAAAAATTCAAAGTTTTTAAAATTTGGTTCCATTTTGCTAACATCTCTTTTACTAACCCCTTTCCTAATTTTGGATTTCAAGCTCTACCCAAAGAGTACTCGGGTTGGACAGAATGAAAATCATCGTTGCTGATAAGAACTATTTTCTCTTGATTTTTTTCTTTAGTATTTTTTGTTCGGTTTCTACTCTTTTATGAGACTCTACATCAGTTAGAGAGGAGAACAAAACAATTTTTATAAGGGTGTAGAAACTTCTCCCCAACATACGTGTTTTAAAATCGTAAAGTTGATGATGATATGTAACAGGTCAAAGTAGACAATATCTGGTGAGTTTGTGTTATTATTCTCTGAAATCCACCACATCTTAGTATGATCTACCATTTTTAGAAGTTTTCTTGGAGTCTCGCATCAACTAATTAAGAACCAAGATCATGGTTATATAAGCAAGAGACATTATCTCCATTAGTATAAGCAAGGGACATCATCCCATAGTCATTATCATTATCGTTTTCACTCCAGTTCACACACTAGTTGTCGATCTAACTCTAGTTCATATATATTTTAAGTCAGTTCAAGGTCATTCTTCTAGTTTAGATCGATTAAGAGTATTTTAGACGGAATTGATTATATATATGTTTACGAGATAATATAAACTAAAAATATTTATATATGTTTACGAGACCTTCGCGTTATTAGCACGACGCTCTAACCAACTGAGCTAATAGGCCAATTGGTAAGTGGAGATGTCATATATTTTCACATTTAATTTCGTTTTTTTATAGATTTTGAACAAGAACAAGCATATTATGGCCCATGTAGGTCATGTACGACCTTCGGGTTAGTAGCATGACGCTCTAACTAATTGATATAATAGGCAAAATGTTTGTTTATGATGAAGTACAATGATTTGTACCAAAGATTAAACGAGTTAGGTTCAATCTAGTTTTAAAATGGTACGTTCGCGAGGCTTGTTAAACATTATATGAAAAACTTGCTACGTTGGGGATGTTAATACTAAACGACGAAATTAGAGATGTAGACATTTGATTTGCAATATTTTATAAATATATCTTTGTAATACCTTATGCCCAGGATTCGAAATTTATATTTGATACCTGTGTGCCTCGTCATTTTTCTATGACATGGTCATGTTACTTATTTCTTGCTTCAAAGAGTAAAGACTATCCCCACATACCAACACGAGCATGTTTTGTCTTCCCTCACATGTTTCTTAGGAAAATTCCTAGGAAGTCACCTATAACAACTTAAGCTCACTAATAGTAAATATTGTTCGCTTTGGCCCGTTATGTATTGTCGTCAGCCTCACGGTTTTAAAACGTGTCTGCTATGGAGAAGTTTCCACATCCTTATAAGGAATGTTTCGTTCCCCTTTCCAGCCATTGTGAGATCTCACAATACATAACGAGCTAAAGCGGACAATATCTACTAGTGGTAGACTTGTGCGGTTACAAATGGTATCAAAATCAGTCACCAGACCGTGCGAGACACTGGTCGGTGTACGGCTAAACCCTCTCCATAGTATATGATTTTTAAAACCATGAAGCTAACGATGATACGTAACAGGGCAAAGCGGACAATACCTACTAGCGGTGGGCTTAGGCTGTTATATCACTTAACATAAGAAGATGCACATTGTTGGTATAGATAGTAACTTTCATCTTATTCTCATGATCGCTCTCTTTTGAAGGTGATCTCGATTTATTCATATATCCGTCATTGACAGAGTTAAGTGTTTGATAGAAAGGGTGAGAGTACGAAGTTGAATGAAACGACAAGGAGTGATGGAAGGGATGGAAGAAGTGAAGGTTTTAGGGCTAAAATTCAAAAGTTGTATTCTTTTGATGAAGGTGTTGGGTAGTAGAGGCAAAGAAAGAAAGAGGTTGAAGTTGATGTGTGCCAAAAGGGAAGCTGACCAAAGTTCTCATGAAAAAGCAATTTTGAGCACTTTTCTGTCTTCTTTTCTTTTACTTTTTCCCTTTTGTCAGATTCGCCACATGCTTCGCTAAACAAACAACCCAAGTCCCATGCTTTGCTGAATTCGAACCCGAAACGTTTCAACAGGTTTGAACTTTTGGTCTTTACTGATTGCATTTGATCTTTATCAACCAGTGTGCCAACAAGGAGGCTGAGCCTCGAAGGGGGTGGACCCGAGGCGGTGTGCCAATAAGGATGCTAGTCCCGAAGTGATTATAGATTGGGGGCTCCCACATCGATTGGAGAAGGGAACGTGTGATGCTAACAAGGACGCTGGACCCAAAGAGGGTGAAGTGTGAGATCCCATATCAATTGAAGAAAAGAACGAAATATTATTTATAATGGTGTGAAAGCCTCTCCCTAGCCGACCACGTTTCAAAAACCTTGAGAGAAACTCTAAAGATGACAATATCTACTAGTGGTGGGCTAGAGGGCTTGAGCTGTTACAATTATATTGTGTAGTATACTACTGGGTACCCACCACTAGGCAACAAGTACAAGGGAGAGTTCGTTTTTGAGGATGCTATATTAGCGTTCGGGTTCGCAGAGAACTCCACACAGCAAAAAGACCCTTCAAACAGTGTATGCACGTTACATTCTATACAGACACACAAGAAATATAACACATGGATCAAACTAATAAGCACATGAAAAGAGGACAGGAACAAATCTCACCTTCAATGCCAAGAAGATCACAAAAATGCTATCCATTGGCATGAAGAACAATATAAGTTACTTAAGGAATCAATATTTATTTTATATACACCAAGGAAATTAGTCCAAACCTTATCTAGCCGTTATGTCTGAATTATTTTCTACATAGGGTTTTCGACAGTACTGATTTCTTACAAGACACGAGCAAAGATCGCAAAATTCTTGCGATCTGACTGATTTACATCATTTTTCTTTCACATCATCAAGGTACTACAACTTTGTAATAGCTCAAGTCAAGCCCACCGCCAACAAATATTATCTTCTCTTTTAGGCTTCTCCTCAAGGTTTTAAAATACATCTCTTAGGGAGAGTTTCCACACCTTATAAAGAATACTTCATTCTCCTCTCCAACCGATGTGGGATCTCACAATCCACCCTCTGGGGCCAACATCCTCACTGGCACACCGCCCAGTGTCTAGCTCTGATACCATTTGTAACAACTCAAGCCCACCAATATCAGATATTGTTCTCTTTGTGTTTTCCCTCAAGGTTTTAAAACGTATCTACTAGGGGAGGTTTACACACACTTACAAGGAATGTTTCGTTCTCCTCTCCAACCGATGTGGGATCTCACACCCAATAACTAATACTCACACTCCCCAACAATAACCATTGCCTACTAACCGTTTTTCCCTTACCCTTCAAACTTCTTGCCATATCTTCTACCTCCTACTGCATGTCCTATGAGTAGGACACATCAAACCGCAAGAGTTAGAACTTCTCCTTGAAAGGGTGGTGGGGAAGCAAGTAAAGAGGAGGCTGGTGAGTGATCGCCTATGTAAAAGGCAACAGAACAAAGATACAATAGATAGATTCAACTTTTCTAAAAAGTGGGCATGATTTAGGATAGAGTACTTATTGAGGGCAGGCACCAGTTAGGACTCAGTCGTTACTCCTTCATGAGCACGAGTTCAGATGAAGATCAATACTTTTTTAGTGTTTTCCCTTGCAAATTACTCTGAATAAGACTTCAAACTCTTTGGACAGAAAAGGTTGCAACTAAAACCCAGGTTCCAATTTCCAAGTACATTTGAGTAGCATCTAAAGTTAGAACACCAGCAAACACAAAAAGCCCAGGAAAAGAACACAAAAGAGCTCCTCACCAACCCATAAGTCCTCTCAAAATCGAACCAAGTTCATGAAACCTACCCTTCAGGAACTCGGTAGTTAAATAAATATAACGCTTGGACATGGAAAACCAAGGGCTATAAGGCAAACATTAGAAGCATGTACTTTTACCAGCCATGAAGGTCCGTGCTGTCTTTATTCGAAACGATCTAGTATCAAATATTCTCTTTTCCTTGTTGTCATCTACAGAACCCCCAAATATCTTGAAGCTCTCAGTTATTCTAGAAAGACTGGATGGAGACCTAGGGTCAAGGATCACTAATTGAGCCTTCGAAAAGAAAGGAAGAGCACACATACAAAAGTTTAAATAATACTATATATCAACAAAATGTAGATTCAAACTATAAAATCAATGGAAGGGTGTCTGAAGACGCTTCGCTCGTTATCCATGCCACACCCAAATTCATCAAAAAAAAAAGAGAAAAAAAAAAAGAAAGAAACACACCCTCTACTAAGGAAGGTCACTCAGTGACAAATGCGACATATATCGAAAGAATGAATCTACACCAGTAATTACTACACAAAGGAAGTCTCCAGAGTGACCATTCAGTTACTATGTAAACAATATGCTCATCACTATACGAACTATCCCCACTTTTAGAGGGGCCAACATTCAATTCAGATGGCACAAGTATCAAATGATTAGAAACAAGAAATTTCATAGGGAACTTGCAAATAGTAAATGATAAAAGAAATATTGCACAAAACACTAACTCATTAGCCATTAAATGGATGAAATTGAAAGGGATGAAAGCACAACGATTTGAAAAAACTACAAAAGTAAAAGAAAGATAACATGAGCAACGAGATAAACAATAAGAGAACACAAAATCTAATAACATCAGTTGTATTTGAACAACATATTATCCATCGCAGGGCATTGTACATAGTTATTGAACAAAATCAAGATGGATAAACAAAAAGGAATTAAATAGAGATTGCCACGATGATCACGGCCATAAGATATCCAACAGAACTAAATTTTTAGGAAATTCGTATACATAACTCAACATTGGCAACTGAATTGAAACATATCGAAGGGTTAAAATTCAAGTGCTCGACATATACCACGCCAAATATGTCCAAAACTAACGATTAAAATAGAACTGTTATTGAAGGTCCAAAAGAGCCAATGGCACATTTAGGAAAAAACTTATTGAACTACAAAATATCGACAGCATCTCATAAATCCCACCATAGAACCGAAACCCCTTTTCAACGGTGGAATGAAAATCAAACAACCCAGTTCCAGAAAGCGCATAAGAATCACGAAATTCAATCAGATTCAGATGATCCAGAGCCAGACATAGCCAGATTCTCCATCTCAAGACGCTCTAGGGCCTTCTGGTGAGCCCAAGTCTCAATTGTGAGATCAGGCTTGGCGTTGAGGCCAACGCCAAGAATCACGATAGTAAGAAAACTAGTAACATAACAAGGAAGCTCCCAATCCTCCCATTTACGGGACTGACCTGGCGGAGGCGGCGTACGATTGAAAAGATAGCCCTTTGGCTTCTCCTCGTGGCCGGGACTGGTCCACCGGCTCTGGCCTGTGGCGGCGCCACCGCGGGTCCTGAGAGAAGGGAGAAGGCGGTGCCGGAGCATATTTGAGGCGGTTGCAAAGGGCGTTGGCGACGGCATTTTGAGTTGGTTTCGATTTCAGCGACTCTTGTGAGCGATCCAGCGAGCGCGAAAGAGAAGAGCGAGAGAGAGAGAGAGACAATGTTAAGCCCTGTGTTTGATCTTGTAGTCTATTGACAAACTAAAGCGTCGTCGTTTTGAGAAGCTCAGTTCCATAGGGAAGCTTTCTAGGTTTAATCTTGTTTATAAACACATTTAATTATTATTTTTTTTTTTTACCGACAATTTTAATAATTTTGATCTTCGATATTTAGTTTGGAGATGTAGTTTCACTCCGTTGTAATCTCAGTTTATTCATATCATATATTCTAATGTTACTCTCAATGCACTTAATTAAACGTAAATAGAAGCATGATATGTGTTGCATGCAGTGTTTACATTGAAAAACTTCATAAATTGTATAATTATTGTGTCGTTCCTAATAAGTATTTTGCATTAGATGGGCATGTTGAAGGTTTGATGACTTGAAGAAAATATTATCCAAGAAGAGAAGTGCATAACCTTGCGTCCGAGAAACAAGTTGGGCAATGAATATGTACCAACAATAGATCCAGTCAATAGAGTAGGTGACGCCATATGAATTTAGTATTAAGAATTAGGGTAGACCTGTCGAGAGGAGTAGTCCCCTAATTAGGGAGAAGATTATGAATTTATAAATAAGGAACATCATCTCCATTGGTACGTGTAATTTTGAGAAATCTAAAAGCAAAACCATGAGACCTTATGCTCGAAGTGGACAATATCATACTATTGTGAGATCTGTGGTTCCTAACAAGACCATCAAAGAAAGAGCAGCTCAAAGCTTCAAGTTGTTAATGTTTCATTTTCGAACACAATTTCTTTACTTCTCTGCGCTCAAAATTCTCACTCTTCCAAGAGGCTTTGCTGGCATCTAACATGTAAATTCGAAGATATTCAGAGATGAAATTGACAATAAAAAAAATTAAAAAAAATTGTGAAAATACTAAAAATTGGCTAACTCAATCTGATATTTCAAAAACATGCAAAGAAATGGGACTCTAAACTTGGAGAACCCTGAAAATTACCAGTAAGTTGTCAAGTAACCAAACAAATCACATGTCAACTAATTGAACAATATGCTTACAATGCTAAAACTCATTCTACAATCATATCATTTTAAACTGGAGAATCTATGAACTTCAATCCTCTCTACATACAAGCATTCCTTGGGTCAAAGTCTACGAGAATGCTAGAGGAGCCAACCAAAGCAAAGAATGGGAATATGGGAGGAAAAACCTGTATGTTCGAAGTTGCTTTGTTCAAATTTGTTTCCTTGCGTGTAACTTCCCAAACAAATACCAACCACAGACATGCTATAGAACCCGTAATACAAACTTCGAGTAAGAGAATCGTAATCAAAATAAATGTAGGACGTCGTCTTCATCAGATAATGCGTTGAAAGCAGACAAGGTAAGCCTGCATTGCATGTTAATTCAATACATGTAAGAATGCCAGTAAGAGAGGCGAAAATATGTGTATGCAAGTGCACATGTACCAGGATCTCACTCAAGAAGCATAGGAGTCGACCATAAAACTAAACAAAGCTACATTTTTTAACATAAAATATGTATTGGACATTCTAAGTTAATTTATAGAAAATATTGGGACTAGAAAAGGTTAGAAAGAGACAACATTTGGATCAAACAGAGCAAAATCCAAAAACTTGCAATAATGCATTACTAACAAGGTACTAAAAGGCGTCAAGAGAACAGAGAGTAATGGTATATAGCTTCCAAAACCAACAAAACAATCCCAAGTCAGTGTAACATCATTATCTTTAAGAACTTTGCAATCAATAAATAAGTTGACTATTTTCCATGTAATCGTATACGTATTTCAAAACAAAGGATGGATTCGACTTTAAGCTAGTTGGTTAAATAAATACTCTAGAATTCGAGAACAGTGGAGCGAATGTCTATATCCTCAGGTGCAGAGTCAAAAACAGATTTCATTCCCGCTACCATTATTATTCTATACAGAAAACAGCAAGGAAAACCTCAATCAGAAATATCCAACCTTCAAAATAGTTAAGAAGAAAAGCAGAATGACGCAAGCAAAAATTCAGACTAACCTGAAGATTACTACGAGGAACAGAAGCAAGTAGAAGATAAGCTTGGCAAAACGAAAATACTTCTCACGTTTTAGAGTTTTAAACACCTCAGTAACATCAATAAGATGCTCCCTCTTCAAGAACCTGGGGCATTGTAACAGGATAATTCATCATAAACACAAAACATGGAGAAATACTAGAAAGAAACTCAGTCCAAGTAGTGGAACATAATTCATTTTCTTTTTTCCTTGTTTTTTCTTTATCCTGTTAACCATCCTACATTACTAAGTTTTAGTTTTACTCTAAAAAATGACCAGTAGTAGATGGTCATCGATCACCAAAAATTTATTAAAGACTTATGTGGGATAAAAGTTTCAAACAATAAGTTGGCATACTTCCGCAGATGGAGGACCTGTGTAATGGAATTAAATTTGAGTCTTGTACTGGGATAGCTACATGGAATAAGAATGTTCAGAAAAAATGACGAAAGCAATAATTGGCACCAGGTTAATCGGTTTACCATTAACATCGTCCAAGAAGTTTTTACTATATACATTCAGAGTGAGAATATTCGATGTTTCTAACCGTACCAAGAAGTTTTCACTATATACATTCATCTAAAAGAATGGTGTTTGATAATAGAACAAAGCGTATTAAGAAAGTAAAAAGAATGCATAATGCTTTTTTCCATAACAAAAGAATAAAGTATATATAATATGAGTGCAAGCTAGATTCATTTTACAAGTAAGGGACATCATAAGCCTCATACATAACACTTCCAGACAGTAGAAGGGGAAAATCAACAAAGAACGCCACCAATAGGTCTCATCCATAGCACACAGTAAAAGAAAATATATACCAGGCCTTATTTCAGAGTCAAGAAACACTTACAAATTTATGTGATAACAGCTAACAGGGACGGTTATAAGAAACATGAACCAGTGGCCTGTGAAGAGGAAAAGAGAGCAAAACAGTCCTTGCACCAAAAACTCTGGAACGACAAGTTTGTTAATGCGAGATGATGAATCATAGATGTTCAAATAATCTGCCTCCAAATCCGTTAATACCAAGAGCTACAAAAAAAGGTCAACCACAACCATTAGATGCTTCCAACTTAAAAGCACAGATGTAACTAGACAATAAATATTACTCTTTGCAATGGCTAGTGATGTTCATCTACAAGTGTAAAATCTTAACATTCATCAAGTCTATAAGAATACAAGCAATAGAGAGGACAAATCGTCATGGTTCAAAAGAAAATAAGAGCAATTACTTCTCTCCTCCTGCCACTGTACATCATATTAAACGAAATGGGAGTAAAGCCAACAATCTATTGATGTCCCAGACATAACCCGCAGGAATTGGGATCACTTTTACTTCCATCCGCATCAAGAACCAGTTATTAGAGTATAATCAACTATAATAATTGAAGCCCGTTTCATGGTTGAAATACATTTACAATCTTTTATCCCAACAAGTTACATATACAGCCACTTCTCTGGAGACTACAAAACAAGGTAAGAGTACATCGTTGACTCAGATGCAAAAGGAAATGATCAATCCATTCCATGGAAGTGGCCGGTTATTTCACAGGTAGATATGTCATTTTGTGAATACGTTCACTTCGGCTAACAGTGCACGATTGATCAAGATATCAAACTCATCACCGTAAAATTATGAAACTAAGAGAGCGGTGGAACAGTAAGTAGGTATTGAATCTATTTCAAAAGTAGGCGCAACGAAAGTGTAAAGGTTCCATCAATCAAAATCTAGGTCACATATAAACGTAAATAAAATTGAAGTCGAAATGCTCTCTTCAAGAAAACCGAATCCGAATCTAAGATATGCATCAAACCTCCACTGCTTACTGAATAAGCAACAACAAGATTACAACAAAACAAACACAACAACAACATTAGGGCTACGTTTCAGCAGACGCATTCAAACTTTCTCGCAAAAGAATCTGTAACTTGATCGTGAAAACTAGGGTTTATGAGAGATTAGAAAGGGTGTACCTGGTAAAAGTTGAGGACGAGAAGTGCGATGTTGATACAGAAAGAGACGAACCAAAAGATCAGACTCCACGCCATTTCTACAACCGCGCAGCGTCAGTTCAGAAATTCCAGAACTCAAAGCTTGATTGTTGATGGTAAGGCGATCTCGCAAGTTCAGTGTTCTTGAGAATTTGAACTCTAGAGTCTAAAGCTACATACTGCGATGAAGCTTCAGTAGTTCCATCATGATTGCTTCCAGTTTCAACCACATTTCCAAGTTTCATCAATTTCACTCACAATTTCCTCTTTAGATTACAAATTTCCCAATATAAAATCTTTTTACCTTCTTTAACGAAAATTCTTATATTTACAAATTTAATCACAATTATTTATTATTATTATTATTATTTTTTTTTTTTGAAGCTGGGTCCCAACCCATTTCAAATAGGTCCAGTTAGACTCTAAGACTCAGTTGAATTGTAATGAATCAATATGATCGTTTGTTTTCTTTCATTCTCCTCTCACTCATCGGTCCTTGTTTTGTATATATTTTTCATCGTCATATAAAACTGAAATGGCTCATGTTTTGAAGATTATCAAAAGTAATAGATTTCTTAACCAAATCACTAGCACGACCATACTAATTGTTTGAACTTATATTGTTTCTATATTGTCCGGTATATGTCTATTGAGTAATTTTTCTTTGTTAATTAAGCATTTGATCGTGTTGACCTTATAAATGTGAGAGCTCATGGCATAAAAATAATAATAATAAAAATCGATTTTCCAAAATAGCTGAACAAGTTCGATTGCTTTGCTTTGAAACAAAGCTACCGAAGTCATTCGTGATAAAAATAAATAAAAAAAACTAAAATTTAAAAATCGATGAAATAGTAATTTTTTAAAAAAAAGTTGTGAGAAAAGGTAATGTAAAACCAATTGTCAAAATATCAAATATAGTCTGATTTCTTATCAATCCTAGTTAATTGTTGATTGAGTAGGTTCGTATAACTGCGAGAAAATTAGGTTCATCCATGACGTTGCCAAAGAATCATAAAATCCGCAACAACTACCCTCTACCCTAATCCTGACTTGACTTTAGACTACCTTTACATATGAAATACCACTCCGAGAGTTTGAGGGAAGAATCTAGAACCCGATTTACGTAAGCATAGATTCTGAGAGCAAAACTCAAAAGCAATCATTGTTGATCCCTTTATATCAAACAAAGTTTAAACCAAGCTAGAGTGACAATCATCATACTTAACCCACGCAACATTACTTAACGGGTGATTTTTAGTCCGCTAAATTTAAATAGAGAAATGTAGAAAAGAACATAACCATGGATGATCCAAAAGCCAAACTTGGATTTAGCCTATTAATAACATATCCTTGATCTTGGAAATGAGATTCTTCTATACCAAATATGAACTTACATGGTTGTTATGGAATGTAAGTTTGTTCAAGATTTCTATATAACAGCAAATACTTGAATCCAATATACAAGAAAATTTGGCTCACATGACCTGAAATTCTATTTTCTATTTGCATTTTGTATTTTGTATTTTTCTTATTCAAATTCAAAGTAACAATCTATATGTGTTGTAAATAAAATACATACATCACTCATTTGTTGGGAATTCATCATTAAGACCATACTTCTTGAAGGAGTTTGTACCTCATGTTGCTGGATATAAACATCGTATCCCCTTCATGTCGGTCATTTCCATGAGCATTGTACGTTGGAGATGAGGTCGATTTATCGACAATCAACGAGAGAGGAGAATCCAGCTCCTCTAGTTCTCCGTCGCTCGTATATCCTTTCCTCTGAATTGCAGAGATGTTCCTTTCCAAGTGAGATTTTCCTCCTCCAGCCTCTGCAACTTTTTCTGCCACATCAGATGTCGAAGGAGAAATATAGACAACCGGAGCAGCTATGTACGGGAAGCTCCTGCCCGAGTAACCCGACAATCTTCGTTCGACTATATTCTGTTCAGGTGAAAATACAATGACAAGTTCATAATAATGATAAAAAGACATCAAAACTCAACAGCTCAAAGCTATCTAGAGATATCCTAGCATAAAGTTTTGGAACAAGAAAAGTTCATCTTACCTCAGCATTAAGTAACTCCAAGACAGTTCCGGGAACGGGATCGGGGCAGAACTCATCTGGAGTGAAATTACAGAGTATCCTTGTAATCAGCGGAAGACTAATCGACGGGCATACCTAGAGAACACAAAAGAAATGGTTGAATAAGTAATTAACAATGTCAAACAAACTTGGACACTTGGGGTTGAAAAAGACCTCTTCTCTGATTGAACGATCTGTAAGCATGTCTTTTGGAAGCATCAAGAGATCACTCAATGAATTAAGTAGAGGAAATGATTGGGGCCTTCCATCTACATCCGGTCTAATGTCGTCGTCACTGCCATGTTGATCTACTGAAGAGTCATCAGCATCAATACCGACCATGTCAGTTAGCCATCTCGACCAATTTCCAACCTGCATCACGAGCAGCCCACATCAATTTAGCATCTGCTAGTTTCCAACATTTCATGAAGTTTGAAATTATAAAGCGTGCGATGAGAATGGTACATACAGAATTTTTTAGTTGTGCACCGGATCCAAAGCTCAGGTCTCCAGCCGGTATGGGAAGAACCTTGGCATCAACAATAGGATCCGAGACAGGGTCCGTAGGAATCTCATGGGCGGACTCACGGAGAATAGCATTAAACATGGCCACGTCTAGCCTGGAAACACACTGTTCCATAACCTGATCCGAGATTGGATATGAATTATTCTCCAAAATTTAGTGGTTGAAATTGGAACAAGTTTAAAAGTGGAATCATATTCTAACGACCCCCATGAAATGGCAGCTTTAAGTAATTTTATTCTACTCTTCTTTATTGAATAAAACTTACCATTCTTGAAAGAACAGGAAGACAACCACACTCATGACCGCTTGATCGAACAGGACAGAGGCGTTGAAAAGCATCCTGGAAAGTACTTCTCCACAGGTTAACTGAAAAGTTCCCTTGCTGCTGATCACCCAGGGGAGGTCCCATTATCCGCTCCCTGCTTTTGTTTTTGGATGCGTCTCGAGGTTGCATATTTGGTGTTAAAGACTGAAAATATATTTTGCGGAACAAAGAGATATAAGCATAACGATATTGACGAAAAGGCATCAAATCAGACTGTGACAAGGAAAGTAAATTGAAGTATTCACCAGTCTAATATTACCAAGATTATAATATATAAAATAACATAATGGTCTACTATACCTGCCACCAAACAGACTCGACAATCCGAGAAAAGATCCAGGATTCAACTTTTTCTAATGCAGCCATAAAAGTTCCTGTCTCTTGCCAATCCTCTACACACTGCATATATTTATTTACTTGTTTACTGCCATAACTATTCATCCATTGAACAGCTATTGGCTTCCCACCATTTCTCCGGCTACTGTTGTTGGAATCAACAAAACATTTCACTGAATTTGAGCTATGGATGCTGCTAAATGTTTGAGATATTATCTTCCTCATGACAATAGTATTTGATAGCCAGAAGGTTAACCTGAAAGAGCCAAGGAATTTGTTAATTTCCTCTGTTAATTTTCACCACTCAACAGCACTTCATAATAATTAACTGTGATAATATAATAGCAAATATACCTTGGAACATCACTCCCACATGATTTAGCAATTAAAACTAGCCCTGATACAATATTCTTTGCAACTGTGGCTCGCTTGTCTTGAGACCAGTGTTTGCAGGCATAAATGTAAATTCTAGACAGGCGTCGAGCAGGCGTATGCACTTTATGTGCGGAGCTCCCATGCTCTGGTACCACTGAATAAAGCGACATTTCAAGAGCAGCAACAACTCTCAACTCCTCTTCAAGTTTATCAATTCTTTTTTCCATTTCTTCAATTTTTTGTTCACAAGCAATTTGATCATCGTGGTCACCATTGGTATCAGGACCATTTCTAATGCTCTGTACACCATTTATAGCCTCATCCAAGACCTCAATATCCTTTACCACATCAACAATCTGGTAATCAGTTCCTTCAGAAGATTCTGATGAAGGTTTAGGCACAATTTTTGCACCCCTAGCATTTCCTTTAGAAGACTTTTTGTTTTTAATTCCGGGAAGGTCTCTATCAGAATTTGTTGTTTTCTTTGAAGTAAAAGATAATTCCTTGGACTGTGATTGATTAATACCACGGTCTAATTGTTCACTTGAGTTGTGAAGAGAGCAATCTGAACTGTTATCTTCTAGAACATCTTCAGGAAAATTTGACTCTCTTTCTACTCTCTCCTCCTTTGTTGTTATTGAATCACCTTTTGATGAAACCAAATACGCCTTCGTCTCTGAATCAGAAACTTCTTCCTCCCTGTGATTCAGATCTTTCTCCAACGCAGTACATTTATCTTCTACAACACCATTCACATTCTCTCTAACAGCAATCACATTGGCTTTAGAATCTTGATTTATCCCCTCAAACTTATTGGCATCAGAAACATGATCTGCATCTGAGCTTTGATGAACCTCTAATGGTTTCATGCCGGCGTTTGACTCACTTACTAAATTGTTTGACTTCGTAGCCAATGCCTTGTGTGTGGTTTCTTTAGCATTCACAGTTTTGCTAATATTCTCTTGATGTGGTCTGCGTTCTTTCCTCTCTGTTCTAGGAGCTCGTTTACTCTGGTTCTTAATAGGAGTTTTTCTCTTGTCAATCTCTTTCATTTTTAACAGATCCAAACTTCCAACAAAGAATAAATGCAGCAGCGACAAAGAGGAGGATTATCAACTAGGCTCACTCTGGACTGTATCAAAAGATCAAAAGTATTGTAGATGCGAGAATATGTGGCTCCAAAAATTTTCAGAATTAGCAGGGCTGTAACTTATAGCACCACTGTGATTCTATCATACTAACTTAAAAACCTGCAATTGAAAATATTAATGAGCAACAATAATGAAGTAGCCTAAATAGCCGAATTCAAAGCAAAGTCATAGTAGCGACACTATGCAACCATCTAGATTGAATGAACTAGTGTTCCCCATACAAGTCAAAATAAATAAATACATAAATAAATTAAAATAAAACCCCCTTATGAAACTGCAGAAAAACACCTCTATGTTAATGGATGACAAACAAAAGAAATGACCAGTCCTTTCTCTATGAGAAGCCAAACGATAGCGAAGCTCACCTTTAGATTTATCATTTATCACTCTCTGAAAATGCGTGAAGGCAAAATGGAAAGGGAAAGATCAAAGTGAATCACAATTCTAATCTCTGCCTAGACAGGGTTATGTGCAAAATCAAAATTAATAGATGAGCAGTCGTTCATCGTAATGTACTTAAACGATAGTAATCTCAGAGTCAGAAATGGTAGCACCGAATTCAATTCACGATTATAGCAATCAAACAGTCAATCTCCATCGTGTTTCTAGAAATCAACTTCAATTTAAATCTAAAAGGTGCCAGAGAATCAGAGTTACAGCAATTATAGAACGAATTCGATACT
The DNA here is from genome assembly GCF_002738365.1 of Cucurbita moschata. Lineage (NCBI taxonomy): Eukaryota > Viridiplantae > Streptophyta > Magnoliopsida > Cucurbitales > Cucurbitaceae > Cucurbita > Cucurbita moschata. Next base: position 1,492,484 of record NW_019268554.1, on the reverse strand, counting down.
CTGTAATCCCGAAACTCCTAGGCAACTTAATTACAACGATTTAACTCGCAATCCAGGTCTCTGACCATACCAACAAGAACTAAACAACAAAAACAGCCTTAATAGAGAGAGAGAGAGAGAGAGAGAGAGAGATTTCGAAATATTCAAACAAAAAGCATCCCACATTGCATAGCAGAAACGCTCGATTCATCACACGGAACCAAAAAAAGAAAAAGGTTAAAGAACACAAACCATCCACACTCCAAAAGAAAACTCGAAACTCTTTCAAAACAGAATGCGAATTGCTGAACCACATCTAGAGCAGTGCAAGATATACACAGGAAAAGAAAAACAAGAATAAAGCTGCAAAAGAAAAAGAGAAGAGATCTAGCACGTTCAATACATTAACCTCCAGAAAAAGAAAATCCGAACCGCTGCCGTCAGTAGAGTTCACGAAAGAAGCAGCACCGCATCTCAGTTTCCTTGCAACCTCCTAAGTCAAAAAGCAAACAGAGAAAAGTGAAAAAAAAAAAAAACTACCAGGTGCAGAGGAATGCCATTAGCAAACCAAAAACACAGGAAAAGAAATCAACAGAAAACAAAAAAAGGAACTCGACTCGACTGAACTCAACTCACCAGTGAATCACCTCCAGAAAGCAGCGCAGATTCAGAGATCGAATAAACGAAGAATCAATGGAACATTCATCTCGTGATTGTACACAGAAAAGCAACACAGTCGAAGTCGAAACGCTCAGGCGGTTCTTCACAGCATGAGGAAGCGAGTGATGATGATGAGAGAAGCAATGGAAGGTTTAAAAAATGGCTGTCACTGAAGTTTCTCTAATGAGTAAGTTTTGTTTGTTTTGAGTTTGTCGGTGATCGGGAAGTCACCGGAATTAGCCGGTTGCTCTACGCGTTGTTGGAAGTATTACCAATATACCACTAACAACCGCCATTGTTTCTCGTTTTATTTACGAAACTATCATTTTCGCTAATTAATGACCCAATTTTTATGCGTAGATACGAAATAAATTAATTTCCACCCTTTTTTAATTTTCTTTCTAAATTAAAAAATATATATAATTTTTGGCAATTTTAGGTATATTTTGTAAGAATGTTCCAAAAAAAAAAAATCGAAGATCCTAAAATTCAGTTTAAATTGGATTTAAATAAGTAAAATTGATGTGTTACTCTTAATTTAATTGAACCGAAAATATACATTAAAATTGAATTATAAATCTTAATTAAATATTTCAAAATGAATAAATAGATGTCCTCCGACTAATATTTTATTTTTATTAAAGATAAAAATTTGAATAAATTTTACTTTTATTGGTTCGTTTCAGTTGAGTTCAGTGTGTAACATTAACAACCCGACAAAAGAATGTTTACAATAAGACTTAACTCAACTTAGGAACACTCCTGGTAAATTGGATTACTAAATACAAACTATTTTTAGAAGATCCATTAAAATATATATATATATATAATATTTCAAATTCATATTATTATATTTTTTTTATTTTAAATTAGATTAAATTAATATATATATATATATTTTTTTTGTTAGGTAGTTAATAATATTTTAATAGTCTATTTTCCTTAAATATTTCTTTAATAAAAAAAAATTGGATTGTCACATGGGGAACGTGATGAATCATGTCCAATAGTAATATAAAGTCCTAAAGAAAATAGTAATATATTTGAAATTAATAAATATTTTCTTCTCCAATAAATTTATTTGTTTAAAAGGTAAAATAAATAGTATATTCATTTTATTATTCTCTTCTTTTTTTAATTTTTATATATACATTTACTTATTTAATTATTTTGTTGAAATTTAATGCTAATAGGGAAATTTGGTTTAAGAAAATAGTTTCCTTTTATTTAAAAATAATTTGAAATAAATCTTAATTAAATATATAGAAATAAATCAAATTCTTTCTCAGATATGGGTGGATTGCGGCCAAGACTCGAACCAAAAACTTCTCGCCCAATAACTAACCCCTGTTGGGATCGACTACACGACCTTTGGCAAGCTTTCATAGGAGTACACCTCAACGGTTGTGATCAACCCCTATGTTGGTCTTGGGGTTGATCTCGAGGGTCTCAACCTTGACCTAATGCTCATGGTGGCCGGCCTTTCAGACTCAATTGAACTTTTTCATATTCGCTTCTTGGTCTTTAGACTTGTATACTTAACTGGCTTTCAGTCCCATTTTTTATATCTTTACAGATAGAAAAACACATTTTAAAATTAAAAAAATTGAGAATTACATTTTTTTTACTTTCGATTTTACGTTATTGCTTGCTTAAGCAATCTTTTTGCAAGACTTATTGCAATAATTTGAAAAATAAATAAATAAGGGGTTTGGAGGAAACGTAATTAAATAAACTTTTATCTAATTTTATTTATTGTAACTTAAAGAAACATCTCTACCAAAAAATTTATTGTCATAAATGGGATTTTATTTATTTATTCGTATTCATTAAATATTTCCTTTAGTTTTTTCTTAATTAATCTCTTGTAAAATTATTTAAAATAATTTGTTTTTTAATATTTTTATTTATTTTCAAAGCATTTTGAGAATTTAAAGTAAAAAATTATTGGACACATTCTGGTTCTTCTAATATGTTTTATCTTCACTACCATGTATCTCCGTGTCATGTTAAAAAAAAATAATAATAATAAATTGTAACGAATTGAAAAAAAAATCGCGGAGTAGTCAACTCTTGCCGGAAATCTCGCGACTTCTAGTGAGGGCCACGAACTACTCGCACAACTCAGTCATTCACTTTTTCTTTAAAACCACCCTCAACCCCACTCCGCCACTCAATGCCTTCGTGCCGTTTGAGAACGTGAGATACCAAGAGAAAGCGATGGTAGATGAACGACTCTTCATTGGATTGAACTCTCGCTGAGATTGAAAAACTCAGGTTTAGTATATTACAACGAGCGAGATACACTGAGTGGTAATCAGCCAACGACTCCAAGCATACCCATTGTAAGATACTTGCGTTCATGTCGTCAGCAAACTTACAATTTTTAAAAACTAAGATATAAAGACAGTTGCATTGTGTAGGTACATACGTGACACCACGACGTCGTGGGAGAGTAAGGTAAACCAATAGGGATTCACAGTAGTTGAGATCAGAGTGAAGGAGGACCGAAAAATGGAGTTGGAAGGTCTCTAGAAAAGAGAGAAATGGAAGAAAAATCTGATACGTCGCATGACATGATATGAAATGTTGTATGACATGGATGACATAGGAAGAAATGTTTTGATATGACGCATAACCCTCGAAACATATTTTGAAGGCTATGATATAAATGAAATGAAATGGAGAAAAATGGGGGTATATCACATGCATCGGGATAATTTTCTTTATGATGAGTACAGACGTGTACGTTACAAAAAGGAAAATGATTGTTATGTTTATCATGATGCTACAACGCTCACTATTTCTTTCGGGTGTCCGACAACAGCACCAAAGACGCTAGCCCTACCAGCACAAGGTCCAGGAGGTGTGCGAACTGCCTGGTAGGTCCATATTCACACGTATGGGTCGTGTGTAGAGTAGTAAATATACATCTCATGTTGTCTGTGTTTACATTCTCTAACCCTAACAATGGGTCACGTTCGGATTATTTTTAAAATAATCAAGTGACGTGCTACTTCTATATTTCAGATAAAGGCAAGACACCACTGCACAGTTAACTATTATTATTATTATTATTATGGAAGAGTTGAATGCAGGCTGTCACACTTGGAATTTGGTGGACAGAATGGAGACCGACAGCCTGTGGCTGAAAATAACAGCATCCTATGCAAATTGTAGACTTTAAAATAAATACATTTAATTCAATTATTTTTAATTCTAAGCTTTATAAATATTATTTATTTCCATGTTTTAAAAGTTAATTTATTTAATATATATATATATATATATATATGTTGGAGTATCATTATCAGGTCGTTTTGTTTTTTTCTTATTTAGTAATTAAAAATTTTCAAACTTGTCGGTGTGGTTTAAACTTTATGTGATTGGTGATCATATCATTTTTGTTTTTATCTGTAAAAAGTTTTATTATTATTATTATTAATTAATTTAAATAAAAAAATAGGGAGAACCGAAATAGATTTCTCCGTATTAGTTAGGAATAGAGATTATATTCCTTATTTTCGATCCCGCTCAGCTTTTTATATATATTTATTTATAAGGATAATAATATTAATGTTCATACATGAATCATACCCATATAACAGATGAACCAAATGAATCAAATATGTGCCTGAATTAAATGGAAAATATACCAAAAGTATTCATGATTGAAACAGTTTAAGCTCATCACTAGTAAATATTGTCTGTTTATGTCCATTACATATCGTTGTCACGGTCTTAAAACGTGTCTACTGAGAAAGGTTATAAATATTATTACTATTATTATTATATATATATATATATATATATATATATATATTTTTTTTTTTTTTTTTTTTTTGAAAG
>NW_019268554.1:1479620-1487689 GCF_002738365.1 Cucurbita moschata | reverse complement strand
TTTTTTTTTTTTTTTTTTTTTGAAAGTGTGTGATTTTGATTTAAATATATAATAAAGATAAAAATGAATTGAGCAATGCACGTGATATTCACGTGACTACATCTAATCTTGTATCCGAAAGGGAGGCAAGTGGCACGTGAGAGACCCAAATTTCTATTATTTACTTTGTTTTTTCTTTCCCAACAAAATTGAGATAATTTTAAGCCCTTTTCCATTGTCTTTTAATATAAATGTATTTCAAAATTACATTTATTTAAGGCATTTTTTCTTTATAAAAAAATATTTAAAATTAAATGCTTATATGCATTTTTATATACTAATTTGCTTTAAATTCAATATACATTTTTATCATAAAACACGGCTATTAAATACTAACAACTAAAGTGACCAAGGGGTCACTGAAAATGATTGGAGATGACTATAGATCGCTGGTTTAAATAAATTGATAATCTCTACTAAATTAGTAATAAATAAATATATATATTTATACTAATTTAACCCAAACTTTATAATATAATTAAATCCAAATCATCTCGACTAAATTGAAATTAAACTCAACTAATATAGACTAATTTAAAACGTTTAAAAACATCGAAATCAAATTGAAGTTGGTAAGTAATTGATGGAGAATTAAAGGGTAAGTCTAACCTATTTTCAAAAGCTAACTTACAAATAATTCAATCTAAATTTTGATGGTGAAAAAAAAAAGAAAAAAAAAGTCATGAAGTAGGGGTAGAATGGGAATTTTTCCACCGCAAATACGTTAGATTTGAGAACGAGCTCGAGGTAGGCCACCGACAATGAAGCCCGAAGGATGATTGATATCGATATTTGAAGTCGACATGTTGTTTCGATTTTTCAAATGCTATTTGTTAGATCCCTAAAAAAGATATATTTTTTTTCTTTAAAAATAATAATTATTAGAGGATTAATTGTTTGATTTTTGTGCTTCACCTCCTTTTTGAAAATTTGTATTTCTTTTCACAATTATATTACAATAATTATAATTTTAAGTTTTAAAATATTGATAAAAAGAAAACAACAAATTAAATATTTTTATAAAAAGTAGTATTTATAAATTAAAATTTTAAAATAAAAAAATGAAAAAAAATATTTATCGAACATGAAAAGGAATTTCCAACAAAAAGAATTAGTTTTATTATTGTTAATGATGCTACAAGTAGCAGTGGGGGCATACACGTGTAAGCAGAGTAATTGCAAATGAGCCCCTCAAAAAATGAGTAATTAAAATGAGACCCAAAAGAAATGAAGAATTTCACAATGGGGCTCTGCACAAGGGGCATGAACTGTTATGGTGAAGCCACTTGAAGATGCATGACTCATGATACACATGCCCGCATTGCATCCTTATCACCTCCTCCCTCTTCTTCCCTTCGCCATTCCCATTTCCGTTCCCATTCAGTTCTTCCAAACAGATACTGCAATCCCCCATCTCTTCCCCATTCTCTTCCACTTTCTCCGTAACCGGCCGAGCTTCTTCCAGAATCGCCGTCTCCTCCCCCGCTGCATTGTCATTGCTCCATCCCTGGAACAATCCGTGGTTTTCTTCCATCCAGGTGATCAGTCGGATGTAATGGAGCTCCAAGACCGTGTGGAAACTCGTCTCTCTGTTTCCGCCGGCCACTAGGAGGGTGTACGACACGATGCGCTCAGCAATGACTTCGCGTACGGGGGAGCGGACGTTGAGTAAGGACAGCAACTGTGCGACGTAGACCAGGAGGAACACCGGATCATGGAGTTCCTGCAGACGGAGCGGGAACAGAAGATTCCTCAGTAGAATCGGTGCAGTTTCTTGAAGGTACGTAACTCCGGAGAGCGGAGAAACAGAGATCTCACGGCGGAAATAGCGCAGTTGGAGTTGCAGAACTTGATAGGGTTGCTCGCCGGAAGCGGCGGATGTGTAGCCGTAAATACGATACTGGATCGGTCTAGAGGTAACGAAAGACATTCTGAGGATCGAGGTTGGCACTGATTCGTAAGTGAGTTTTTGATTGTTGATTGTTGATTGCTGATTGTTGATTGCTGATTGTTGATTTATAAGCTAAGAGGAAGTGTGTTTGATTATGGAAAATTTTAAGAATCGGCCGTTAGAATTACCGATTAGGAAAATTTTCTTCTTCTACTAATTTCCACGAGGTTCAAATTGTGGTTCCAACCTGTCGTCGTTTTTGGAAAGTATTTTTTTATTTTGATTTATAAGCCAAGGGGAAGTGTGTTTGATTATGGAAAATTTTCAGAATCGGCCGTTAGAATTACCGAATAATAAATTCTTCTTCTTCTTCTAATTTCCACGAGGTTCAAACCTGTCGTTGTTTTATGGAAAGTTTTTGATTAACTATGAATATAACAAATTCACTGATTGCTTAATTGGTTACTGATTTCTTTAATTTAGTTAGGAGTCCAGCGGCACCAATTTGTTCTTCTTCTCGTTCTTTCTTTCTTTTTTTTTTTTCTTTTTTTTTTCTCTCTCTCTTCTTAAACTTTGAATTTTGATGTTGAACTTATTTGTTACAACTTGACAAAATGATAGAAAGAAATTAACAAAATTACAATGCATTTTCACTTCCTCTTTACTAGTGCGAAATTTCAACTACTGTTCATCCTTTAGTTAATCATGGAAATTAAATTCAGTCAAGGGAGCAAAGTTCATGATTAAAAGATATACATATGTATTTACTCTTTTACCTCATTTCTCTATTCCTTTGAGATTAAAATCAAATGGTATATGATCATCTTGTAAAAGGTTAATTTTCTCAATTAATAGATTTATAAGAAAAATTATAAAGTATTCGTATCAATTATGTTATAAAAATAAACCATTTAGGTTATTACTTGAATATGAATTGTGTTATAAGAATAAATTATTTAGGTTATTACTTGAATATGACCTTCACATCTATCAACTATATACGATTCAAGTTTGATATAATAGTTTTGAATACTATTTAGGTCAAATTTGATATAATAGTTTTGAAACTATTTAGGTTATTACAGTATTTAGGGTAATTTGAATATGAATTGTGTTATATAAATACTTTATGAATCGTGTTATAAGAAGAAACTATTTAAGTTATTACTTGAATATGATCTTCATGTATATCAACTGTATACGGTTCAAGTTTGATATAATAGTTTTGAATTTTACACAACTTAACCATGAGTGGACCTCAATCTTGATTATTGTTCGATTGGGCCTTGATCACTGGTCAACAATAAGGAGGGGGAGAACATGGCATGCAAAACAAAAAAGAAATCATCTCGGATATTTAAGTTGGCACAGAGGATTTAGTTGTATTAAAATGCATGAACTGAGGGCATGCAGGACATGTGCTCCTCATGAGCCCGAGCATAGAGTCAGACATGATCTGAGGTTGAGGCTGATCGATCCAAACTCACCTCTTCTCCATATTCGGTAGTCCAGCCCTAGCCGTATTTATGACCGTTGACGAAAAGGTCAAAAGTTCAAATTTCTAACCAATAAATAATTATTTTCTATGTTGGAACAAATCATAGGATGATAGTAACTAACATCATTCAAACTCCAATATTGGGCTGTTTTACATTCCCTCCTGCCCAGAAAATAATAAAGAGTTGCCATTTTTATCATATAAGTCAATGACTGTAAATTGGATAGTTCCTTCGTCTTCCACGACTTTGCACGGTCACGATCCCGAGCTCTTTGTTGATCTTCTTTCCTTCCAGTTTCCGAAATCCTAGTCAACTTCATTCCGCTTACACATTAAACCTTTGTCAAAGCTTCTGGCTTCCTGTGTGATATTGGTAATGCCTGCTGCTATTTGCTTGATTGCAGCTTTCAAAATTTTAGCCTTAAGGTCTCTGGAGAATGTAAGTTGATTTCAGAGAATGCCCCGGGTTGGAACTTCTTGCTCAAGGCTTCTGTAGCTAATTGATTTCTTTCTTCATTCTGAAACCAAACTACCAAAATGTTACGATTTCGTTTGATTTCGTTCGATTTCGTTCATAGAGAGACTCTTTAAGAGATGAGGAGGTTAGTACCTTCCCTTGGAAACTTATAATAATCGGCCCGGATCTCGATTCTCGATAACATCCTTGACAGAACAAAGGAAATGGTTAGAATGAGATTGCAGAAGATATTTGGTTTAAACTAGTTGAAAGACTCACCAATGTGTATATCTGGGAATTCAAGACATAGTTTAGCCAGGGATGGAGCAATTTCTACCTGAATTATAAAAGAAAATATGGAGAGTTGGACACTAATGGAACCAGTAAATTGGTTGCAAAGAAAAAATGCATGAAATCTGTTCGATCAAATGGAATGAAACCGGGACTCAGACGGTTTTATACGAAATCGACATTGTTCTATGTTTCGACATTTTTTTAATAGAAAAACATGTTTGGATGGAATGATGATAACAGTGTGAACATCATCTATGCCATATTCCATGTCCTAGTTATTCCAAACATCCTATGAAGAAACAGGAACTGTACTTCATGTCTAATGCTTCAGTCTACCGAGGTGTCTTGAGTGGGTTCTATCTAACGGATCCAAAATCTTACAAACTAAAACCAATTACCAACCATTATGGCATCTCTAGACTACGTTGCAATAAAAGGTTTTTCAATACTTAAGATACTAGGCATTAATGGTGAGATCCCACGTTGGTTGGAGAGGAGAACGAAATAATAAGAGTCTGGAAACCTCTCCCTAGGAAACGCATTTTGAAACCTTGAGGGGAAGCCCAAAAGGGAAAGCCTAAAGATGACTATATCTGTTGGTGGTGGACTTGGCCTGTTACAAATGGTATCAAAGTAGTCACCGGGCGGTGCGCCAACGAGGATGCTAGGCCCGCCCCCAAGGGGTAGATTGTGAGATCCCACATTGGTTAGAGAGAAGAACGAAACATTCCTTATAAGGCTGTGGAAACTTCTCCCTAACAGACACGTTTTAAAACCTTGAAGGAAAGCCCAAAAAGGAAAACCCAAAGAGGACCATATCTGCTGGAAGTGGACTTGGGCGGTTGCGATGTTATAAGATAGATTTGAGGCAACAATAACTCATAATAGAATATGGCCACAAAAGCAGCTGCGTGGAAAGGAAAGGAAAATTTGATACATACATCTGAAAGTTTTGTGGTCAAGTGCTTGGATTTATATGGTTCCAGTAAGGGGAAGAGGTCACCAGTTCTCGTCAATTCAATCAAACAATCCCACTGCAAGTCCAGTTCCATTATGTTTGTTGCAGTAAGAACTATGACGTTGTGACACTTGATCTACAAGAGAGAGAATAGTTAACTACTGATATTATGAAGAAACAACACTGCAGAAATCATATCAGATAGATTCACATTTAAGGTAATTCAACACAACCGAAGACAAATTGTCTCTTGTACAATTAATGAGAGAAAAAAAACCCACACACATTCATCCAACCATACCAACGGGACCGACAACTTCTCGTGATGCAATAATTCGGTGATCCCTTCAGGCAATTGAGCCATCTGAAACGAAAGCACCAGTTTATCACAACAGAACTAAACCTAGACATCTATGTTCGGATCGAAATTACCTCATTTCGATCACCAGTACATTGCTCCCCTATAGGATGTCTGAGGTATTCTTCAAACTCTTCATCAGGAGCCTATTGAAGTTTCAGGACAAGCATGTGTTGATTACCAATTATCTAATTTAATTTCTATTCAACTATCCCGATTCAAAATTGTTAAAGAAATAAAACAACGCACCAGTCGAACGCCAAATGCCTTCGCAATACCGCCTAAAGTTGCATCCGAAAACAATGGACCTACTCCTCCATATATGAACACCTGCACTAATCAGTCAGCAATTAAAAGCACAGTCTAGATGCATCTAATAATTCCATGACAATATTTCATAAACCCAAACCAAGATGAGTGTTTACCATCTCGTCGGATGACCTTCGTAACTCCACTTCTTCAGCAACGGAATCCATCTGATACGAGCAAAGGATGAAAGATTAACAAAGGTCGATCCTCTTTTCTATTTGAGAAATTACAAATACGTTCGAGAGCTCATGAAATCCATCTTTTTCTAAAACAGAAATTCGTGTATGCCTATACATACACAGCAACTTAAATTTAGTGCCATTTGAAACGTACAGCGAATAATAATTTTATGATGTCTTCAATATTACGAAGTACGTCATTACATACAATGAATAATAATTCAAGCAGGCGAGCTGATTAACGAAGAGTTAAAACTTTGTCGTTGTAGAAACTTACATCATTCCGAACTATAGAAGTATGTGATATAGACCAACCAATAGAATGCACCTTTCTACGCAGTGAGAGTCCCAATTGATCCTTAACAGTGCCGAAGCTGAGCTATGGGGCAGATAAAGAACAAGGAAAGGCTTCAACAAAAATAGTCAATAATATTCAAAATGAAACTGCACTTGGTTTTATATTTCTAAGAATTTAACATATGATGGATCACATAAAAATGAGGAACATAAATCACAAAACACGACATATGAATATCCCAAGTCGAAAAACCACAAAAGTAATCCGTTTGAGAACAAGATTTCAAAACGGTGGGATGAAAAAAAACGAGTCAAACTCAGAAAACAAATACATAATATTATAACGCAGTACAAACGAGACTTACAGGATTTCATCTCCAACAGCTATGACCGAAGCAGTGAGCATGCTTTGTTTCTGTAAATCCGTATTGCTCATACCATTACTTTTCGGATTTAGCACGGAAGGTGAAAACCTTTTTGCTCGCCCAGCTCGTTCAGATCTTCCATCTGAAAGCAAGTATGCAGGTCTAAATTTTTCCTTGCTTCCAGATGAATTACTAATGCACAACAACGCATTTGGAAGTGTATCATGTATACTCCCAATCGAAGTATATCTATAAAAAGAAAACGAAATAAATAACTTTTAATATCAAGGGAAAGATACGAAAAGAGTAATGACATCACAAACAAACAAAACCCTTCAGCTACAACAGCAAGCACAATAACTATCATTCTGTATTTGCTTGGTATCATTACCCTTGATCATAAAGACTGCAGTACTGGACCTTGCAAGTTAATATGAATGCCCATACATCTCTGAGAAGAAGAAGAAGAAGAGGAGAATGAGGAGAAAAATAACAAATAGTCATAGTAGAAAAGCAACTATTACGTAGAAAAGTGTACGTTCTGCACATCGCCATTATCCTCATAGATTGAGGAGTCAACTATAGAAAAGTTAGGCTGGGAACAATACTAAAAATATATAAATAAGTAAAGGAGCATATAGTAACAACCACACCTATACGACCAATCCAAAATGGGATTCACTCTCATAAATGGTGGCCATCCAGGTGAACTAGGGGAAAACTGTTCTTGGCCAACCTGTTTATTTTGTGGGGCAAAAGAATATGAAAGACAAATTGGCCTTATTAGAACTTGAAATAAATGGTACAAAATTAAATAGCCACTATGAAATGCATGGCTTAACGAGAAAGAGCACGAACAATACCGCAGTAGGATCCCCAATGCGAACACCCAGGAAAATAGCTCTGATCGGTCTACTTTTTAATAGAGCCTCCAAGCCAGATTTGAAATCTGTCTGGATGATATCCATTACCAAGCCATAACTGTTATGTAAGAAAGAGTTGATTAGCAGTTAGCTCAAAGTGACCTATACATTCAATTCCCTGAAGTGAAATTAAAGGTGTTTCTCTTACTTAGTTGCCGTATCATAAGTAAACGAGTTAATTTCAGGGAAAGCAGAAGGACTTTCAAAATATATTATTCGAATAGGAAATTTCTCGAGTCCATCAACAGAACATCCTTCTTCCTCTTTGTGCAGGAAAAAGGCAGCTCGAAGAATGTGCAGTAAAACCTGCATATTCAATTTGCCATTGTAACCAATGAAGGAAAAAGGAACCAGTTAGATAAATAGAGAATTAGACATCAAAGCTTACAGTCGAATCTTTTCCACCATTGAAACTGAAGGCGACCTCTTCAGTACTGCTGATAATGCAAGTTCCAATATGTTATAACATGCAAAAAAAAAAAAAAAAAAAAAAAAAAAAAA
>NW_019268554.1:1475782-1479094 GCF_002738365.1 Cucurbita moschata | reverse complement strand
AAAAAAAAAAAAAAAAAAAAAAAAAAAAAAAACTTGGAAACAAAGGCCAATGTATGTTTCAAGAACGAACGCATGCTCCACCTGTCCATTTCCTATTTGATGAATCCCTTCAAATAAATCATTTTCCCAAGTTCAACAAACATCTTTCACATTAAAACTACCAACAGTTACATAGGTGGAAGTGTAGTAAATCAAATAATTAGAAGGATTTCATAAATTATGAGTTAAAGTCAAACATAAAGCTTACAATTTCACTTTTTAGAATCGAAAGTTTCAACGGAACCAACGAAAACAAATAAAAATAAGAACATCCCACCAAACAACCAATACAAATCCACAAAGAAGTACTTACGAATACAAAGCCAAAGCTCTCTTGACAACATAGATTGCATTATTGTACTTGGTCTTAAGCCTTCGATCGTTACAATTTCTGATTGCTTTGTCGATCTCCATGCCCTCTGTTACATCAAACTCATTTTACATTACTTTCAATTGAATGAAACTAAACACAAACGAGTCTAAAACAGTTTTTTCCACCTCTGGAAATCCCACAAGATGGCCAAAAGGGGAGCTTTCGCTCGTTTCCAAACATATGCAACTTCTCTTAAATGAATTAACCAAATGGACATTCATCAATTGAACTACAGAAACATTCAAGCAAATCTCCTAACTTCTGTATTTCGAGCAAAAAGGATTGGGAATCACACAATCATCTCTTGTTCTGGTGCAAACAGGCCAGAATCTTTAGGGACTTTATTCTAGAATCGTTCAGGTGGCAGATGGCATCGATTCAACTCCAACCCAATCGATTTGGAATAACAGAAGAAAGACAGATGAAATTGAAACAGCATTATTCAAATGGAAGAAATCAATGAGAAAAACGGAGATTATACCGTTAATCAAAATAACTACTACAAGCAAGGAACTGAAAGCGAATTGGATAATCCTACTTCGACTGATTCTCTAATAAATAACGAAGAAAGGATATGGAGATAATTCCATGGCAGCAGAAACGAAATTTTCAGCCGAGATCAGAGAGGTATACAAATGCCGGTACATCCACGTTCGAATCAGAACAGCCAAAACATAAACAACGTCACAATTTTCCACAGCCTTTTTTTTTTTTGGTTACAATTCGGCCATTGTTACTAAATTCATAAAAACAACTGCTCCATTCTCTCATTAGACAAGTCCTAGTTTATGTTTTTCAAGTAAGAAGAAAGTTGAGAGAATACCAGTAACAACAAGAGTAGAAAATCAGTGCAGAACCGAGCGGCAGCGACAGGAGAGTGGCGGCGGTGGCAGCAACAGAAGAGAGACGACGACGGCGGCGGCAACAAGCTGCTGAAACGGAGGAGGAGACGGCGTGAGGAAGAAGACGAAAGAGGTAGGTTTATCCCTTCGTTTATTTATCTTTATTTAATTTTAAAAACTGTGGCTGACTTTTTTTTTAATCATTAAAAATAATATTTTAGTTTATTGAATAATGTTTATTTATTTTTATTTGTGCATCTCACGTAATTCTAGCAAATATAATAAAAATAATAATAATAGATAATGCTTTATTTATGTCATAATTCATGCTTCTTCTTTTTTAAAGAGTAAATTTAAGTAAGAATAAGTTTCACATATAAAAGTATGTAATTATGTGTACAAAAAAGGTTGAATTTGTAGGGTTTTGTTACATTTGGTTGATTTTGTGTAGAAGCTCGGAAGGGTATAAGTGTCGATTTTAAACCTTTATTCAATTTTTCAATAGTTCGAGACTAGTGAAGCAAGACTTGTAACGTCAATAACTCATTAAATATCTAATGCTTCTATTAGACGTCTGTAAAGAAGATAATTTATGAGATCTCACATCGATTGGAAAGAAGAACGAGTACCAGCGACAACGCTGGGCTGCAAAGGGAGTGAATTGTGAGATCTCATATCGATTGTAGAAAGAAAAGAAGAAGAAGAATTTCGTAATCAGTGGAAGAAGAAGAAGAAGAACAATTTCCTAGTCGGTAATTCCAACGGCCGATTATGCAAGAACAATTTCCTAGTCGGCCGATTCTGAAAATTTTGCATAATCAAACACAGTTTCCCTTACCTTATAAATCAAAATTAAAAGAAAAAATTACTTACGAATCAGTAACCAATCAGTGAATTTGTTATATTCATTATTAATCAAAAACTTTCCATAAACGACCACAGGTTGGAACCACAATTTGAACCTCGTCGAAGTTAGTAGAAGAAGAAAATTTTCCTAATCGGTAATTCTAACGGCCGATTCTTAAAATTTTCCATAATCAAACACACTTCCTCTCAGCTTATAAATCGAAATCGAAATCAAAATCAATAACCAACAATCAACAATCAACAATCAACAATCAAAAACTCACTTACCAATCAGTTCGATCCTCAGAATGTCTTTCGTTACCTCTAGACCGATCCAGTATCGTATTTACGGCTACACATCCGCCGCTTCCGGCGAGCAACCCTATCAAGTTCTGCAACTCCAACTGCGCTATTTCCGCCGTGAGATCTCTGTTTCTCCGCTCTCCGGAGTTACGTACCTTCAAGAAACTGCACCGATTCTACTGAGGAATCTTCTGTTCCCGCTCCGTCTGCAGGAACTCCATGATCCGGTGTTCCTCCAGGTCTACGTCGCACAGTTGCTGTCCTTACTCAACGTCCGCTCCCCCGTACGCGAAGTCATTGCTGAGCGCATCGTGTCGTACACCCTCCTAGTGGCCGGCGGAAACAGAGAGACGAGTTTCCACACGGTCTTGGAGCTCGATTACATCCGACTGATCACCTGGATGGAAGAAAACCACGGATTGTTCCAGGGATGGAGCTATGACAATGCAGCGGGGGAGGAGACGGCGATTCTGGAAGAAGCTCGGCCGGTTACGGAGAAAGTGGAAGAGATGGGGGATTGCAGTATCTGTTTGGAAGAACTGAATGGGAACGGAAATGGGAATGGCGAAGGGAAGAAGAGGGAGGAGGTGATAAGGATGCAATGCGGGCATGTGTATCATGAGTCATGCATCTTCAAGTGGCTTCACCATAACAGTTCATGCCCCTTGTGCAGAGCCCCATTGTGAAATTCTTCATTTCTTGTGGGTCTCATTTTAATTACTCATTTTTTGAGGGGCTCATTTGCAATTACTCTGCTTACATGTAATATGCCCCCACTGCTGCTTGTAGCATCATTGACACTAATAACACTAATTCTTTTTTTCTTTTGAAATCCGTGCGCATATTTGTTTTATTTGATTGGGTATAAAACTCAAAATCTTTGTTTGTAGGGTTAAAAAAAAAAAAAAA
>NW_019268554.1:1461948-1473410 GCF_002738365.1 Cucurbita moschata | reverse complement strand
AGAACGAGTACCAGCGACAACGCTGGGCTGCAAAGGGAGTGAATTGTGAGATCTCATATCGATTGTAGAAAGAAAAGAAGAAGAAGAATTTCGTAATCAGTGGAAGAAGAAGAAGAAGAACAATTTCCTAGTCGGTAATTCCAACGGCCGATTATGCAAGAACAATTTCCTAGTCGGCCGATTCTGAAAATTTTGCATAATCAAACACAGTTTCCCTTACCTTATAAATCAAAATTAAAAGAAAAAATTACTTACGAATCAGTAACCAATCAGTGAATTTGTTATATTCATTATTAATCAAAAACTTTCCATAAACGACCACAGGTTGGAACCACAATTTGAACCTCGTCGAAGTTAGTAGAAGAAGAAAATTTTCCTAATCGGTAATTCTAACGGCCGATTCTTAAAATTTTCCATAATCAAACACACTTCCTCTCAGCTTATAAATCGAAATCGAAATCAAAATCAATAACCAACAATCAACAATCAACAATCAACAATCAAAAACTCACTTACCAATCAGTTCGATCCTCAGAATGTCTTTCGTTACCTCTAGACCGATCCAGTATCGTATTTACGGCTACACATCCGCCGCTTCCGGCGAGCAACCCTATCAAGTTCTGCAACTCCAACTGCGCTATTTCCGCCGTGAGATCTCTGTTTCTCCGCTCTCCGGAGTTACGTACCTTCAAGAAACTGCACCGATTCTACTGAGGAATCTTCTGTTCCCGCTCCGTCTGCAGGAACTCCATGATCCGGTGTTCCTCCAGGTCTACGTCGCACAGTTGCTGTCCTTACTCAACGTCCGCTCCCCCGTACGCGAAGTCATTGCTGAGCGCATCGTGTCGTACACCCTCCTAGTGGCCGGCGGAAACAGAGAGACGAGTTTCCACACGGTCTTGGAGCTCGATTACATCCGACTGATCACCTGGATGGAAGAAAACCACGGATTGTTCCAGGGATGGAGCTATGACAATGCAGCGGGGGAGGAGACGGCGATTCTGGAAGAAGCTCGGCCGGTTACGGAGAAAGTGGAAGAGATGGGGGATTGCAGTATCTGTTTGGAAGAACTGAATGGGAACGGAAATGGGAATGGCGAAGGGAAGAAGAGGGAGGAGGTGATAAGGATGCAATGCGGGCATGTGTATCATGAGTCATGCATCTTCAAGTGGCTTCACCATAACAGTTCATGCCCCTTGTGCAGAGCCCCATTGTGAAATTCTTCATTTCTTGTGGGTCTCATTTTAATTACTCATTTTTTGAGGGGCTCATTTGCAATTACTCTGCTTACATGTAATATGCCCCCACTGCTGCTTGTAGCATCATTGACACTAATAACACTAATTCTTTTTTTCTTTTGAAATCCGTGCGCATATTTGTTTTATTTGATTGGGTATAAAACTCAAAATCTTTGTTTGTAGGGTTAAAAAAAAAAAAAAACATTACTAAGAGAGAGAGACCCGTCAAAGAGATAGCTCGAGACTATGTCTTAAAATCATGTAGGTCTTAGTAATAATAGAGTTGACGTGAAGCTATATTATAGACCAAATATGAAGGTGAAAAAGTAAACGGTTAACCTCTTAATCAGTTGAGCTAGGTTCATGTTAGCATGTCCCTAGAATACACGATATCTGAGTCAAATAATCATACATTTGGCTTGCACTGGGAAATATGAATAGAACTGCATAAGAAAGAGCTAGGAGAGAAAGAAACTGACCCAGTGGATGTTAATATGGACTTCTTCTTTGCCAAAGCCAAGGCTGCTTCTGAAAATGAGAGATATTTCAAATGGTGTCGAAGTTTTATCTTTCAGCTTCATCTGAATCATTTCTTACTAATTTGAACCGCTCTTCGTTTCTTCCGTTGCCTTAGAAGCATCGTTCGGTTCTTCCGTTGTCTTAGAAGCATCCTCCGTTTCTTCCAAGGCCTTAGAAGCATCGTTCGGTTCTTCAGTTGTTACAATAGATGCGTCGTCCTTCGTTTCTTCTGTTGCATTAGGCACGCCCTTCTTTTCGTCCGTTGCATTAGACTTGTCCTTCTCTTCATCAGTTTTACTAGACGCATCGTCCTTCGCTTCTTCAGTGTCCTCCTTCGTGCCAATGACTACTAATGGTCCTAGCTTAGAATCCAGTTCTTTGATTTTCGAGGTTAACAATCGCAGATTTTGGAGCCCTCTAAGGTAGTCAAGTGATGATGCCTGGGGAAGAATCATTAGAACTGTAATTAGAATAGACAAGAAGATACAAGTAATTGATGATAATGCAGCTTAATCTATTCTCAACTTAACGGCTTGAATCCCCCTTCCTTCTCAACTAGTTAACCTTTGTCCAGAAAACAAAGACAAGGGGAGAAACCTCACTAGCTATATATTTCATAATTTCAGGATGTTCTAAGTGTGAGATCCTACGTCGGTTGGAGAGGAGACAAAACATTCCTTATAAGGGTGTGGAAACCTCTCCTTAGTGGATGCGTTTTAAAACCTTGAGGAACTAGTTTAGAAGGGAAAGCTCAAAGAAGACAATATCTACTCGCGGTGGCTTAGTGTAGTTCTTACCCTAAGCATGTATGATTCATCTAACATCTTATGCAAATTGAAAATAGTATGTGGAAAATTACAGAGAAAGCCACACCAGAATAATGAATCACATCGATTAACAAATAATTTCATAGCATAATACCCATTCAGTTATCTTGCAGTTTTCCATATAGATAGGAAATGCTTGCATCATTCATAGTATTTCTGAGGTTATACCAAGATTTGGGCAGCCAAAAAAATCAGCAATTAACAAATCAAGCTTACACATTCGAGTAGCAAAAGAATATCATTTCATATATTCGATATGGCATGACAAAAGTCGTTAAATAATAGATTGTAACATCTCAAGCTCACCGCTAACCAATATTGTTCTCTTTGGGCTTTCCCTTTCAAGCTACCCCTGAAATGCGTCTACTAGGGAGAGGTTTTCACACCCTTATAAATGGTGTTTCGTTTTCCTCTCCAACCGATGTGGGATCTCACGATCCACCCCCCTTTAGGGCCCAGTGTTCTCGCTGACACTCGTTCCCTTCTCCAATCAATGTGGGACCCCAATCCACCCCTTCAAGGCTCAGACTCCTCGCTGGCACATCGCCCAATAATGTCTGGCTCTGATACCATTTGTAACATCCCAAGCCCACCGATAACAAATATTGTCCTCTTCGGGTTTTCTCTTTCGGACTTCCCCTCAAAGTTTTTAAAACGTGTCTGTTAGGGATAGGTTTCCACAGCCTTATAAATGGTGTTTCGTTCTCCTCCCCAACTAATGTGGGATCTCAAATAGACAGTGAACACATTTCATATCAACTCACATTTTGATATATGCACACTTTGGTGTCCATTGATTCAGCAAAAATAAAAGCCCATTTAAGAATTATAAATGAATTCAAACAAATCTGTAAATCTCACCTCTTCAAGCTGTTGCCGTCTATGTTTAAGAGTCTCTTCATTTGCCTCCTTGTGAACAGAGTGAAGAATAAGCAGCAAATGAGAATCAAAACTCTCTGAACAATGCTGCGATATCAAACTGTAAGGAACAGGGGATTGACAACCCAAATTATGGAAGGGGCAGTTCACAAGCTTCATAGGACAAACAGTTATGCAATGGCGATCCATTTCGCGTCTCATAATGAAGGCAGAACACTTCTGTTCACACAGAATTATCTTGAAGGGGCAAATTGAATCATGCTGTTCTGCGTGGTTTGCACAAAATGTAGCACAGCAGCCTTCATTTGTGCAGATTAGAGACCTAAATCCACAGTTTACAACATGTTCAGCTAACTCTTCTACAGAGTGAAATTTCTGGTCACAATGAAACTCGTTCTTAAAATCTACATTCTTAAGCAGAACTTGAGCAATTGCTTCTCTCCTATCAAGCGGCCAAAAACCATTAACATCCATTTCTTGAACAAAATCATCAATCCTATCCTCTCTTTTCTCACTTAGAACCCATCCCGAAACTCTACTAAACAAATTTCTCTTCGTAGCAGCAAAATCCTCAACAAAATCAGAGATAATATCGTAGGGATGATCAGATACCTCAGCATCCGGAGCATTATCCAAAATTATGGATTCCGCAACACAAATTTCGCTCCTCATAGTAATATAATCCACCATTTCTTTCCTCATTTCGGCAGCCACGGAACCAGGGGTTCGAAAGATATCGCCACTCGTGTTATCGACGCACGCGGTTGACAATCCAGGAAGGAGAACCTGAGCGAGTTTATGAACAAGTTCCGCATCGCAAAGCTCGCAGTGAATCAAAGGCTCGTCGATCTCTTCATCTTCAATCTTCTCCGGTACGACTTCTTTGTCCGTCGCCGGAAGATCCACATTCGGAGTTTCCTGCAACACAAAGATAATTCTTCACTGTTCAAACCGTGAAATTCGGGGAAGAAATTCAACATTATGCATCTCCAGAAGAATACCAAATTCATTTCCTCGAGGCAAAGAAAACAACAAAAACCCTTCTTCTTCTACTACTTCTAGATTTTGATTGTGAATCCGTTTGGAGAAGAGAGAGGGAAAAAATTCTTGAGTTTCAGATTTCAATGGCAGGTTAGATTGGGTCAAGAGAACGTAGCGTTTTTTTAAAGGTTCTCAGATAAAAAATTTATAAAATAAAAAAACATAAAATCTTTTTTTATTATTATTTAAGTATAAATTTGCAATTTTTATTTATGATGAATTATTGGGCTGCTAAAAATTAAAAAAAATTAATTAATTAATTAAAAAACTCCCATTTGCACTAATTTGACCTTGAATTATGAAAATAAATGAATTTGTGATTATATAAACCGCTTATAATTTATGGATTTTTTAAATATTTTTGTTTATAATAAGATCGTGCACGCAAATATTGATTTATTATTTAAATTTAGTAGAAGTGTTCGTGGGTTCGATTGAGTTAGATTGAGATATTTTTAAATCTAATCTAACCCATTTGTTCGGATTATAAATTTTTTTAACTCAAACAATACAAGAATAAACCCAACCCAATCCAATCCAACTCTACATTTTTTTATTGGATTGGTTCGAATTTTTCGAATCATTTATTCATTTTATATATATATATAAATAAAATGTCGTCAAACATTCCTTTATAAATTTTTAAATCCAACCCAAATCGGTTGAGTTGTCCCAGTTTTCTGAGTCATTGAACCGTCCTAGAATCTAGTTTATCCTATAAAAAATATATATATATATATATATATAAATAAATCTTGAAAGATGCTTCTTCTTAAACTCCCAATGAATTACATTACACCAAAATTGAAGCATCTATCTGAAAATAAAAATTTAAAAATAACTTGGAACAAAATCTTGTATTTACTACCATACCACATGTCCCAAACATTGCAATCTCTCAACCAAAAACTCTCCTACAAACATTGGTGTCTTCAGCTCGAAACTAATTCATCCTCCGCAGCCGTGGAGGTTTGTCGTCGAGTCGATCAGTTGAAGAGCCTTGGCGACTTCCAGCATCGATGGTCGTTTTTCGGGCATCATGGAAGTGCATTGAAGGGCAATGTCTAGAGCTTCCAGCATCTCTCGTTGGGATTGCTCCGACACGCTCGGGTCCAGGACTTGGGAAGCTCCATTGGCTATGTTCACCTTCCTTCTAACCCACTGGACAACATCGAGAGAGTCGGTCGATTCCGATCGCTCGGCTTGTCTCCCGGTCACCAATTCTAGCAACACGACACCAAAGCTGTACACATCCATTTGCTCTGTCGCTTTTTTGTTGTATTTATACTCTGCATCCAAACGATGGAATGAAATAAGCCATACTAACAACATATTCAATAAACTCGAGTAAGTTCGGTTGAGCGTGAAAGAAACTTGATTGATTCTTCAGATTATCGAGTTTTTCGAACTCCATAGTTCCCGATCATAAAGTTTTGCGTACCTGGTGCAATATAGCAGGAATGAGCAGATTCCGAAGCCACAGTCGAGTGAAATGCCGATTCTCCAACGATCTGGTGAAGAGCGAAATCCGTGAGCTTCGGGACAAAGTCAGCATCCAATAGAATGTTCGATGATTTGACGTTTCGATGAAGTAAATGAGGGACACAGTCCTTGTGAAGGTAAGCTAGTCCTTGAGCAACCTCAATGGCGATTCTCAGTCTCACATTCCAATTCAGACAAGAATCATTTCTGCAAATCAAGTCAGCCAAGCTTTTTTTGTGTAAGAATTCATAGATCAGAAAAATGGCATCATCAGAGTAGCAAAACCCCAGAATTTTGATGATGTTCTTGTGCCTGATCTTGGCCAACGTCTCGACCTCGGCTTTCAACGATTTCCACGAACGACTCCCAAAGTTAACCAGTTTCTTAACGACAATCAGTTCACGGCTCGGCAAGCTTAAAACGAACACTCGGCCAAAAGCTCCTCCATGTCCTTGTGCAGTTTTCTCATTCATACCCATGATCAACTCATGTTCACTGATTCTAAGAGGGTAAAAGTAGACCGAGTGCCAGTTATCGACACGGGATTTCGACTTGAACGACCGGTAATACAGAAAGAAACCAGCAGCTAAGCTCATAACTCCTAGAACACAAGCTATAGAGATGAGAGCACATGTCATTTTCTTAAGTCCAGACACATGGTTTGTTGGATGGCCATGAGAACATGGAGTTTGCAAACCAGGGCCACAAAGATCAGGATTTCCTTGCAGAAACGAAGCAGGTAGCCCCGAAATCAAAGAGAACGGAACAGCACCCGATAGTTGATTGAACGAAACGTTAAACAGCGCAAGCTTTAAGTTTTCGAGTCCTCGAGGGATCGAACCAGTGAGATTGTTATCAGAAAGATCAAGATAAGTTAATACAGGTAGATCAGCAAGGGAAGTAGGTATTACTCCAGTAAAACTATTGCCTGCTAAGGACAAAGAGACAAGTTTCTTGCAGTTCTTCAGCTCGGGAATCCGTCCCGAAAGAGAATTACGGGACAGATTAATGATACTCATCAATGGCGAATCACAGAAGTTCAATGGCAATTCACCATAAAAAAGGTTGAGCGACGCAGAGAATCTGTATAAGCTCCGAATCGACCCGAGTCCTCGAGGTATCTTACTCGAAAAACTATTGTTATCAAGCTGAACTTGCTCAAGATGAGCAGCCATTGATATAGATTCAGGAATTTCACCAGAGAAACCATTGTTTTCAGCTCTAATGAGCTTAATCTTAGGCAATGACCATAATGATTTAGGAAAATCCCCTGAAAACCCATTGTTCTGAACTTCAAATCTCTCAAGATTCAAGCATTTATTCAAGGAATCAGGCAAGGTTCCGGTGAAAAAATTGGTATGAACACTAAGACTCACAAGAGATTTTCCACTACAAAAACCATCTGGGAAAGATCCCATGAGCTTATTCAAAGAAACATCAAAGAACACCAAATTATTCAGAGAAGAACCCATCATGTCAGGAAGTTTTCCAGTGAGATTGTTCTGAGAAAGATCTAAAACAGATAAACTACTCAAATCCAACAAAGAAGAAGGGATTTCGCCATGGAAACCAGAGCTTTGAAGCCATAGCTCTTGAAGCTTCACAAGCTTCCCAATCTCATTAGGAATATCACTCATCAGATAAGAATTTTCAGACAAATCAAGAACAGTAAGTTCAGTAAGATTATGAAAGATAACAGAAGGAACTCTACCAGAAATCAAGTTGCTTCTTAGATTCAGAACTTGAAGATTCTTCAAAGCCCCAATGCCCTCAGGGATTTTCCCCTCGATATGATTCTTCGCAAAATCAAGAACAATCAAAGAACGAAACAGAGAAATCTGATCGGGGATCGTCCCCCAAATGAGATTGTTACTCAGATTCAAACTCTCCAACGAGGTGCACTGCGAGAGATGAAGAGGAATCGGCTGATTGAACTGATTATCCGCAAGATTAAGATGAACCAAACGAGGGAGCTCACAAATGGAAGATGAAATTTCGCCGGAGAGATTCAAACCCTGAAGATTAATGGCGGAAACCGAAAGCGAAGAAGGCGATGACGAACTCACACAAGAAATCCCAGTCCAGTTACAGAAATGGATCGGCGAAGAAGAAGAAGAAGAAGAAGAAGAAACCCAGTTCGAGAGGGTGTTCGTCAAATCATCAATGGAAGATTTGAAGGCCAAAAGGGTCGATTCCTCAGACGAAGAAGAACCCAAAAGGAAGAAAGCAAAGGCTAAGGATATCAACAATGGCGGTCTGAAAGGGGACGCCATGGGAGGGAGTGACAGTGAGCTCGGATTTTCAGTACTCCATTTTTATATGAATGGAGAGATGAACTTTTTGGCAAAAGGCTCAAATCTTTAAATTCGGGGCAAATTCTTTATCGAGAAAAGGATCATCGGGGAGAGAATTTGAGTTGGGATTAAGAATTAGAAAAACAAAAAGTGAGGAACAGATTCATATAATAATATAATGCATGATTTGAATCACGGGGGAGAGTTTTGGCCAATAAATGACAAAAACTTGCAGCGTTCTCCTTCTTTCTTCCTGCACCCCGTTGGTTTCAAACAGTTAGGTAATCACTATCTATATCAACAGGGTGTAAGTTCTTTTTCGACAACCCAATTATAAGAACAGTTTTCGCTCTTGAAAACAGTTCAAGACAAATAGATAACGTAGTTATGATATAAAAAAGAACCATGTGTTGGTCTGTGGAAATAGTTTTCCGTCTTAGAAGCAGTTCAAGAAAAAATGTAACATAGTTATGTCATAAGAAAAGATAGTCATGCAGCACGAGACGTAGGAAGAATGTCTAGACCATAAAGTATCAGATTCAGATCGAACAACTCAACTCAACTCAACCCTTATGAATTCTATCGGGGTTGTTCGGGTCACCATTTCGACCCACTTAAAATTTATTTAAATTAAAATAAAAATAAAAATAAAAAGTTGAATAATGGAGAAGGGGTGTTTGAATTTTGTTTTTTACTTTCAAATTATGTAATGATGAGCTAAGCAAAAAGAATCCCAAGCGAAATTATTAACAAAAGGAAAATAATTGAGACTACGACCTTTTACCCACTCATACTTTTAACTCGTTTACGACTCAAAAATAAAAGTAAATATATGAATCGATAATTTGATTATTTCCGACTATTTAAAAATGAAACGAAATTCAAATTATATGATAATGACATTTTGAAATCTATTCGACGTAATCATGTTACTTACTTTTCACTTCTAAGAATGCACAGTCTTTCCAATATGTTTTATCTTCACTTACGTGCATCTCTGAAAAATTCTCATAAGGTCACCGAACATAGGATTGCTCCAAACAAAGTATGAAGTTTTTATGATCGAGCCACCGAGAAGGTTTATAGTCTTAGGTTCAAATTTCATTCTCGGATGGGTTTGGATCTGTGATACTTCACTTCACATGTCTCATACATGCACATGGACCCATTAGACATATACCTTGTTTTCGTAAACCTTAAGGTTGCATATATGCTTACGCACTCTCGCTCAACTAAACCATAAGTAGAAATAAGGCCTAAAATCATTCTTATAAGTACACATATGTATAAACATAGAACGAGAAGTAATCAATGCCAATGCATACACAACATACATTTTCTACGAGACTAAAGAACATAACCATTTTATAATGCATTTGAATTTTTGGTGCCTCGAGAATCATATACTGTAACGCCCGCTCATCGTCAACGCGATTAACAGGGGTTACAACCATCAATGACACATACTCTGACACCCAATCATAATCTCAACATATAAAAAAAAAAACATTCAGTAAAACATTTAAAACCAATGCTATTTAAACTTAAATCAACCGAAGTAAATTCTTGACAGCGAAAACATAAATATACAAAACAGACACAGACATGGATTCCCAGTAGTCTTCAGTCCGCTGGTCTCGTCCTCGGTTGGCCTGCATCATCTAAATCTGGAAAGAAAAGTTATAATAATTTTGATGAGTAATTAGATTACTCAGTAAGTAGCTAGCTTATCATTCAAGAGTTCATAACTAATCTTTTCAGATGTTTTTAGGTTTTATTCATCATTGACTCCTAGTTCTCTTACTAGGGTCATCTGTTCGTTAATGAGGTATCTCAGCTACCTCCAGCTAGGTTACTGACTCTCTCTCGATATGCTTATCTAGAATTTTCGGACTCGTATGTAAGACTCGCTCTCGGTCAAATACGGCCCGTCTACTAATTGCTCTGGCGGCCTGTTTATCTCATATACCAACGGTCAGGAGTACTCATGCTCCCTGACTTAGCACACAGCGCGTTGGCCAGGAACTCCGCGGGAATTAGTAGACTATCATACTCAGTAAATAAGCCATAGCTCAACCACCAATAAGCATATCTAGAGTCATAACCTTTCCATTAACATGCATAACATACTCACAGTTACTGCATGCTTTCATACATGTATCATGATCAACACGTAGAACATTCTGACAATCGTTTATATCACGCTTACATCACAGCCAAGCAGTCACAATATACAATAAACACGAACTATCATCAAAGCTCATCATAACTTATTAAGCTCTTAATCAGGTAAACAACATACTCACATGTTGTAAAACAAGTTAAGAACTAGTTCAAAGGTCGATACGCTACTTACCTGGTTTCGAATCCCTTTCTCTCTTGATTGTACATTTAATAGGGTATTTCATCACAATTCCTTCCAAGTAGACCTATATTTCACCATTTTCAAGGTAAGTATAGGTCAATCTAGGTAGAACAGGTCAAAACAAATCGAACGGGACAAACCGGGAATCGAACTGATGCTTCACGCGCCCTCACGCGCCCTCACGCGCCTCGGTGTGTCTGTCCCACGCGCCAGTCGCACGCCCAGTCGCGGCCCTCACGCGCTTCTTCTTCTTCCTTGCGTTTTTCTGAAATTTTCCATCTTTTTCCTTAATACCGGTTGTGTCCCGAAGCAAAATTTCATCTCTACAGCTCGAATTTCTTGCTGATTTCTTCTACAACTTTATAGATCTCCTAACTACGGTTCTAACAAGCCTTATTTCATAATTTATTATGCAGTATGAATCAAGATATCGAGATTTAAAGGTTCGGTGAAATGGGTTTTTCGTTACCTTCGAATTACCGTCCGCTTCAGCTCGGGGCCGTATCCTTTCCTCAAAAGATTCCTCAGCAACAACCCCTCTTCCTTTACCCTCGATTGATGTCCAATTTTAAGCAACCAAAAACTCGAATTCTCCAAAAATTTCTTCCTCTGTTTACTGGGTTTCTCCATCTCCATTCTTCGTTTTTCTTCCCTTTTTAAAGCCTAATCAGGCTCTAATACGCTACCACCTCCCCTAATCACCCACTCATCCATCCCACGCCTCCAGCTACGCGTCCACCGCCCCTCTTCCTCCTTTACAGCAGCTGCTTGACGCAGCTGCTTCGTTTCCGTCGACTTTTTTTTTTTTTTTTTTTTT
>NW_019268554.1:1379863-1461938 GCF_002738365.1 Cucurbita moschata | reverse complement strand
TTTTTTTTTTTTTTTTTTTTTTTTATAATTTATTTATTTATTTATTTATTTATTTATTATTTTCGGGTTATTACATATACATGATCATGAGAATTACATATATGGAAGCACGATGCGTTTATACAAATAGTGAGTCCACTTATAGTTTTAAGCTCAATTGAATGCTTCTAAGTTTGTATTGGCCGAACATTTATAGGTCCAACTTCACTCCCGATATTTCATCCATTTAGAAAACCGAGCTTAGAAACTATTCATAATAATATAATATAACAATCAAAACCTACCTCTAGTAGATATTTTTCGTTTTTGTCCGTTATGTTTCGTTCTCATTTCCAACTACTCTCGTGTATAATGATTTGAAACACTCGAACTCTCTCAATCTTGAAATTAATTCAACGGGTTTTTGAATTCAAATCTTTTTTTTTTCTTTAAAAAACGTGTTTGAAGGTTGAAAAAAAAATTAAAAAAAGAAGAAAAACAACAGTGAAGCTGACAGATCGGAGCCACCGACGGAGTTGATGGGTTTTGTTGAAGATGTTCAACTTTTCAAAATTTTATTCTCTGATCTCTGTCCACGTCCAAATTCATCCACGTTTTATCCTTTTCAATCTATATATATATATATATATATATATATATATATATAACTATTTCATTAAAAAAAAAAAAAAAGTTTTACACCAAAATTTTACGAGATACTTTTAGGGTTGTTAGTGGGTTTAATAGAATTCCAACATTTTTTTTAGATCCAATCTAATTATTAGAGCGGTAATTTTTTCAATCTAAATATATTTTTTTAAAGTAATGAACCAAATTCAATCCAATCATAAAAATAAAATATTAGTTTAAGAAATATTTATTTATTTATTTTTAAATATTTAATTAAAATTTTCAACAAAAAAAAATTAAATGTATATATTTAAAGAGTTATTGGATAATAAATAAAATAAAAGAATTATGAAATTAAATAGAGTTTTAAAAAATAATTTTTTTTTTTTTTTTTTTTGTAAAAATAAGTTTTTTTTATTGGCTCTTCTTGATTCATAATATATACTTTCGTCAATTAAATTATATTTTTAGTGACGAAAGTTTGATTATAATTTAAAGATATTTGATACATTTTGTATATAAGAAATAACATTAAATGTTTAATCAGAGTGTTAATTTTATTTCTATGGATTAAATATATTTTTGTAAGAATAATAAAAAAAAATAGTAAATATAAAATGAATAAATAAATAAATAAATAAAAGAGAGAGGTATGAGACTGTCAGGGAATGTGAAAAAAGGTTAAGCACAGTAAATAAAAGTGACGAAACAGTAAAAAGGAAAAGAAACGGCCGGCAGTTCAGCTTTTGGGAACGTTGACCTTTTTAACTGCTGCAGTGATTGTAATTTTACTGCTACCATTGAGGTTAAAAGTAAAAACCTGCAGTTACCGGCGAAGATCTTGGTAAAAAGCTGTCTGCGTCGAGATTCCTTCCCTATCTCCCCACGTTCATTTAATCCATTTATTGCTCACTTTCAATTATTTTAATTTTAAATTTTGTATTTAATATTTCTCCCTATAATTTAATATTTCTTCTAGTTACAGTGGCTCGTAGATAACCGCCGTAATTAAGTTTGCTATATATATATGTACGAAGCATGAACACATGGAACACATCATGAACTTCGGAGCGAGTTAAATCAACTTATTTGAAATCATTGATCAATCTCAAGAAGTTCTTAAACGTTATTAAACTAATTTAAAACTTCGTTAAATTTGATGTTAGTTGAATTTGAAAGTTGTTCGGATCTTTTATAAGTTCATTTCGGATCTTTATAACTTTGGGCCTTAATTAAAGCCCACAATATTTCTCCCTATTGTGGGCTTTAATTAAGGCCCAAAGTTGAGAAAATAGAGAGCCTACTCTTTCTTGGAACTATTTGTCATTATCAAATATTTATAAATATATATTATTCTATTATTTTAATTACTTTAATTTTTTTAAAATTTTATTATTATTATTATTTATTTATTTTTCTCGATGAAGAGATTATATGTCATAAATGAAATAAGAGGTGAAGACGAAGATGAGGAAATGTTCTATCTAAGGTAACGTATAATATATTTATTAACAATAACAAATTTATAAAAATTATTTTCATCTGCTTACGTCCTCCAATGACTAACTATTTAATATCAATACTATCTCGTCTAATAAACGAGGAGTTAGCAGATGACATAGCATAACCCGAGGTATGAAAGTGTGAGATGAATCTTTATGTGAAACTCGAGGAAGGCTTAAAAGAGCTGCTAAGAAAATATCTACACAAAAATTACTTCATTGTATTCGGATTGATACCATTTATAATGGGTTGAAGAGAATATCAATTGATAGACGTGAGAAGTTTTATCATCTTTAAGTACCCAGATAACTTCGATGTCAAACATGCTGAAAATTATATCAGTTCGAAATATGAATCAGAATGCTGCAGTAGTAAATCAGGTTATAGTCTTGGCTAGACAATCCGGCTTTTATTACACTATTTAAAAAATAGATTTATTAATTATAAATATAGGTTTTTATTATATATTTAAAAGATTCTCGATTTTAAAATAATTTTTTATAATAGTTTGTAAATTAATCTAATTATTAAGTATTTTTTTTGTTAATTAAGATTAAAAAAAAATTAATTTTATTAAAAAAGCATTTTTTTTTTCTAGAATTATTCAGATTTATGCATTCCCTTTCTGCGCCTAATTTTTGTTTGGACGTGCCGCACTCTAACTTCCATTTACCAAAGTGGGCCCGATCGTGGGCCCGATCATGGGCCATAATAGTCTTTTCAGTTACCCAAATCTCGGCCCATATCTTCAATGGGCCCTTACAACTTCTTTTTCTCTTTTTTTTCCCTTTTCTTTTGAATTATCTATGAAAAATTGGAAAATGACAATAAATCTTTTTTTTTTTAATTACGATAAATAAAATAAATATCGAATAAGTGACCTCACTACCAGAATTCGAAAATGCAAGCACGTGCAATTATGTTGGAGGTTGAGATCTTTCTTTTGATGGACGTATCACCAAATGTGATCATACCGTCACAAATGTATAAGGGGCCATATTGCCACTCTGCCTCGTGACCATATTGTCAAGTTTTCAAAAGTCTAGTCATGGCCATATCGCCACTCTCCCTCGGTTGGAGAGAGAAACGAAACATTTCTTATAAGAGTGTGGATGCCTCTCCTTACTAAACGTGCTCTAAAACCGTGAGGCTGGTGATAATACGTAACTGGCCAAAGCAGACAATATCTACTAACAATGAGCTTAAGTTGTTACAAATGGTATTAGAGTCAGACACTGAACGGTGTGCGATCGAGGACACTAGCCCTTAGGTAGATTGTGATATCCCACATTAGTTAGAGAGAGAAACGAAACATTTCTTGTAAGAGTGTGGATGTCTCTCCCTAGTAGACCTGCTTTAAAATCGTGAGACTGAGAGTGATACGAGTCAAAACGGATATCTTAATGGTGGGCTTGAGTTGTTATAGCCTAAAAAAAGGCCAAATCCCAAAAAATAAGATCAATTACCTCAACACCGCTCACACAAATTTTAAGATTGATAGAAAGTACCCGCTTTCTTTTTTAAATATTTGAAACTACACATCTTGGCATTGACTATGTATCCCGATAATATCAACAGACCACGAGTTGCGACATCCCAACAGAGATATCGATGTCTATTAGCAACAGTCACGGTTTTGATAGGTGACGCTAGTAACCTATGAACAACGAACAACATTCACCCTACGATCGACACAAAAACTAAAGAATTTGTTTGTATTTATAAGGAAATAAGAACCAAAATTATGCCGACAATTTAAATATTTAAAAAAGGGAGAAACTTTCTTATTTCTCCTTTATTTAGACAGAAAAACAAGACCAAAATAAAAGCAAAATTTCATTTTTTTTTTTTTGCACATTGGCCCCACCATTTCTCTATATTTAAAATTTTGCCGACAATTTTATACTAATTGCTCGCACGAATGAAAGGCAAGACCTTAATTTAATTATTTTTAGGAATCTCTTTATTTATTTATTTATTTATTATTTTTGTTAATGAAAGCAACAATAAGTTGGCCCTTTCTCTTGTACCATATCAACCATGGGGTTGGGTTTTTTAATGCAAAAATCATACCACTTTTAATTATTTAAACAAATTAAATTCACTTTATATAAATTTAACAATTTATTTGGTAGATATTAGAAGTGTTCGTATGATCTGGAAGGTTGAATTTTTGAAAAATCGAAGATCCAGTTGGTTCTCGGGTTGATGTTTTTTTTTGTTAGGTCAACCCGACTAACTAAAAAATAGGATTACAACCTAACCCTACTTTTAAAATTATTATAAAAATGAAGAAAAATTGATATTTGTAACTGATGTTAGTGATGTGTTGTGACTCGTGAATGTTTGATATTTGAGTTTTATGAGATTTTAATTATTAAGATACGTGTATGGTGCATAAATATTTTTTTTTTAAATATTAAACCCAACCTACTCGAAATTAGGGTTTACGGTTTCAGGTTGGTTCAAAAGTTTTCCTAACCCAACTCAACCGTGTACACAATAGACACTTTTGATTTTGTTTTTTTCTAGAATATTTATGTAAAAGTATATTTGAAAAATGAGTTTTTGTTTCATTATTAGTTTTATCCCGATTTTGAATTTTGAATTTTAAAATTTAAAATGTACTCTATTTCATCACATCTGGAATGTGATATGGTTCTTAAATTAATATATTTCATCCTATAAATATGATTTAAATTTAACTTAGATATTTAATTTTTCAATTACAATTAATTTTATGATTATAAATATATCATAAAACACATTTGGAAATATTATTCATATTGGTATCTAATTTTCAAATTAATTTACGAACACCAATAAAACTTTCGGATATATATATCAAGAAATATGAATATTTTAATATTTGATTTTTTTTAGTTTTGGAAACTAAAAAACACTTGAAAATGAAAGAAGTTGAATTCTAAAGCACTTTTTAAAAAAAATAAAAAAAACCCAAAACCAATCTAAAGGAATGATTCAATAAAAAACTGAAAGGAACTCTTAAATAAACAAATATTTAACAGCCCAGAAAAGCCTTCATCTGTGCAATAATTACATTAAAAAACTGCAAACTCGATTCTTTTTCCTAATAAATTCATCAATTTTGATAGATAAAGACTAAGAGAGAGAGACCAAAACCAAATTTATTTATTATTTGAGAATGCCTTAACGTTTTAAACAAAGAGGAGAGAGAAAAACGGCTTCTTCTTCCCAAAACCTTGCTGCTGCTGAGAAGGGCAAAAACAAAGGGTTCATAATAGTTGAACGAGGCGTTCTTGAAGTGGGAATTTTGCGCCATCGCCAATTTCTTCCAAAATCTTCCAAAATCTTCCAAAAGGGTGAGGGTTTTGGGGTTTTTTTGTTGTTCTTTCAAGTGGGGTTGTTGATATCTCAACTTCTTCGTTGTAAAACGTTTTATTCTCTGAATTTGATGCTCTTATGAATCTGTAAATGGAAGCAAAGCTCTTGGGTTTGCCTTTCTTTTTCATCTTCCTAACTCTTTTTTCTCTTTATTAAGAAGCTTTTGTTTCTGTAGATTCTGGAACTTCTGTTCATAATTGTAAAAGGGTTTATAGTTTTTGGGGAAATTTTTGTTACCCTGTGAGAGTTTTGGAAAATGGTTTCAATTTCAGTTGATTTCTGGGCTTACAGTGTTGTTCTTGGCGTTTGAAGGTTGAAATGGAGAGTGATAATGGAGATATGAAGACCAAGATGGAAGATTATGAAGTAATTGAGCAGATTGGGAGGGGGGCGTTTGGATCGGCCTTTCTTGTTTACCACAAGATTGAGAAGAAGAAGTAAGAATTGTTTACTAATTTTGGTTCTTGAAGCAACTGTTTCTGAGTTCTGCAAATGAAATCCTTGATGTTCATACTTCCATTGATGCTTAGTTGCCTGTGAAATTGTGAGATCAGGGCTAGTTTGTGTTGTTCTCTCTCATTAATGGGAATTACTCTCTCTAAATTAGGTATGTGCTCAAGAAAATTCGCTTGGCAAAGCAAACGGAGAAGTTCAAGCGCACCGCCCACCAGGAGGTTAGTTTAACTCTCCACAATGATATGATATTGTCCACTTTGAGCATAAGCTCTCGTGGCTCTGCTTTTGGTTTTCCCAAAAAGCCTCGTACCAATGACGATGTATTCCTTACTTATAAATCCATGATGAATCCCTTAATTAGCCGAGGTGGGAATCCTTTCCCAACAATCCTCCCCTCGAACAAAGTACATCATAGAGCTCCCCTGAGGCCTATGGAGCCCTCGAACAGCCTCCCCTTAATCAAGGCTCGACTCCTTCTTTGGAGCCCCCTTAATTAGCTGATGTGGGAATCCTTTTCCAACCATCCTCCCCTCGAACAAAGTACATCATAGAGCCCCCCTGAGGCCTATGGAGCCCTCGAACAGCCTCCCCTTAATCAAGGCTCGACTCCTTCTTTGGAGCCCTCAAACATAGTACACCCTCTGTTCGACACTTGAGTCACTCTTGATTACACTTTCAAGGCTCACAACTACTTTGTTGGACATTTGAGGATTACATTGACATGGTTAAGTTAAGGGCGTGGCTCTGAATACCATGTTAGAAACCACGACTCTCCACAATGGTATGATATTGTCCCCTTTGAGCATAAGCTCTCATGACTTTGTTCTTGGTTTCCCCAAAAGGCCTCATACCAATGGAGATGTATTCCTTGCTTATAAACCCATGATCAACGCCTTAATTAGCCAATGTGGGACTCCTTTCCCAACAATCCTATGTTCGTAAGTGCTTACAATGGCTGATAAAAGTGATACTCTTCTTCCTTCATTATTCACCAACTACAAGTGAATAGTTAATAAGTAGAGGGCTGTTAACAGCCTGCGTCGCACTCAAGGGCAGTGCTTGGTGTTGGCACGACAGATCGTGTAGAAGTTGGAGTAAAGAAAAAGGATATTTAAGTCGAGAAATGAGCGTACGATGTGTTATGAGAGGAAGAACTTGTAGGACTCGATGTGTTCATTATAAATTGAGTCATGGTGAGCTTTTAGCTGGTTCGAACACTCAAAAAAACAAAACAAAAGAAAAACAATGGTGTCTTGTTATATTCTCGGCATGAGCTTGAATGTTTTCTTGCCTGATTTAAACGCAAAATAGTCTATGCGCGTAAATATTCTTGTTAGTGACAGTTACTGATGTTCCTATATCGATTTCAGATGAACTTGATTGCAAAACTAAATAATCCATACATTGTGGAGTACAAAGATTCATGGGTGGATAAGGTAAATTGTTGTTTCTTTTACCATTCTTCTTCTTTTTCCTCTTCCTTTTTATTTACTTTTATCTTGTTTGGGAGAGGATCTTTGTTCATAGAAAATGAATAATGGGTGAGGTTGGAAGCTTTTATACTTTTTAGTTAATTTTCCATCGCCTATGTTTTTGTGGTTTGATCACGATTTGGTAACAAAGTTGCTATTAGAATTTGGAGATAGGGGTGGGTGGGTTTTGGTTTCCTCTGTTCTGGTGAGATCCCACATCGGTTGGAGAGGGAAACGGAACATTCCTTACAAGGGTGTGGAAACCTCTCCCTAGTAGACGTGTTTTAAAACCGTGAAGTTGACGGTGATACGTAACGGGCTGAAATGGACAATATCTGCCAGCGGGGGCTTGGGCTGTTACAAATGGTAACAAAGCCAGACACTGGGCGATGTGCCAGCGAGGATGCTGGCCCCAAGAGGGGTGGATTGTGAGATCCTACATCAGTTGGGGAGGGAAACAAAGCATTCCTTGTTAGGGTGTGGAAACCTCTCCCTAGTAGATGCGTTTTAAAACCGTCAAGTTGATGACGATACGTAATGGGTCAAAGTGGACAATATTTGCTAATAGGGACTTGGGCTTTTACAAATGGTATCAAAGCCAGACATCGGGAGATGTGTCAGCGAGAGCGCAGGGCCGTAAGGCGGTGGATTGTGAGATCCCACATCGGTTGGAGAGGGAAACGAAACATTTCTTATAAGTGTGTGAGAATCTCTCCCTAGTAGACGTGTTTTATAACCGTGAGGTTGACGGCGATACGTTACGGGACAAAGCATACAATATCTACTAGCAGTAGGCTTGGGCTATTAGAATGAGTTTATGTATACCGTCTTTCTTTAGAAGGAAATGAATTGGTAGTTTGTGAGTGATTAGTTGAGGAAAGTGGATTTTGTATTTGGAAGGGTGTTTATATTTAGCTTTAAATATAGGGTTATACCTCTTGTTTTCCACTAGCTCTAAGTTGCATGTTTTGGGCATTCTATTTTGTAGGGTGATTGTATATGCATTGTAACGGGCTACTGTGAAGGCGGAGACATGTAAGTGTCGTTTATTTAAATTTTACAACCTTTCGGAGTTTGCTTCATTTATGACCTTCAATGCGGAAAATATGTAACCTTTATAACAATGCCTATCAATTTCCCCTCCAAAGAAACATAACTAAGTGAAGAACAAAAGTTATCTTGAATCGATAAACGAGTTTTCTTGATGTAGTGAAAGGGAGAAAGAGAAGAAAACTCGAGCCTAATCCGATGCCCTGTTTTCTTTTGTTGAGCAGGTCCGATTTGATAAAAAAGGCTAGAGGAACATACTTTCCTGAGGACGTAAGTTGTAACCGTGCTGGTTATATTTTCCTTTCGAATCTACGTCTGATTGTCAATTTTTTTTGTTTGTCTCAGAAACTTTGCAAATGGTTGGCACAGTTGTTGCTTGCTATAGATTATCTGCACTCAAATCGAGTGCTACATAGAGATCTTAAGGTATCTATATTGAGTATTAACCTACACAATCTTGTGATTATAAATCTCATTAATGGTTCTGATTTTTTTTGTTTTCTTAAATTTTCTTCGATTCCAGTGTTCGAATATTTTTCTTACGAAGAACAATGATATCCGACTTGGTACGATGACTTACAGTTTTATTAGGACGGGATTTTCTTTACTAGTTATTTCTTCTTGTAAGTGCTAATATCTTGAATTCCTGCCCAGGTGACTTTGGACTTGCAAAACTACTTAATACAGAAGATCTTGCTTCATCTGTAAGGATGCAACGTTTTCTTGTCATAATTTTGCAGTAGAAAGCTGATATAACTGAAGACTTAGGACGTTTCACTTCCACTATCCACCTATGATCTTATCGTTTTTGGTAAACAGTCGCCCGGGCCTGGTCAGTGTCCTACTTCTGTATAGATTGATCCCATTGGGCCCATGATATTGGCCACATAACTACTAACTGCCTGTATTTTTCCTCTTCAAATGTTGCATTGTGGCTGTTATGTAGCTCTGAACCAACTCTTGTAGCCTGGTTATTTCTACCTCTAGTTAGTCAAAGGCTTTCCGGTTGAAAAGGCGTCTTGGGAGCCACTGGATTCAGTAGGGGTTACGGTTTCCTTTGTTTCACTTTGAGGACTAGGTGGCTTTTGGGGACGGGGACGGGGACGGAGCTGTTGGTAGGAGAGGGAAGCACTTGATCTGTTTGGCATTCGCTTGGAAGAAGCTTTAACACCCTCCCCCCGACCCCCCGCCCCCACAAAAAATGGTGCCTATGTGATGTGAGCTTTAGATGTATGGAGATATCTTTTAAGGTCTTCGATCAAGCTCATAAATTGAAAACTTATTCACTTGAAACCCTCGTCCCAAAGCTCGGCATTGGTGGGAGCGGGCTATGGAATGACATCCCTAAAACATGGTTACGTTAAGGGGTCCTCCAATTCACTAACTATTATCGATTTATTCCTAATGGTAGTATCAGCCGTACTCTAACTGTAACAGCCCGTGCCCACCGTTAACAGACATTGTTCTTTTTGAGCTTTCCCTTTCGAGCTTCCCCTCAAGGTTTTTTAAAACGCGTCTGTTAGGGAGAGCTTCCCCTCAAATGTCAGATCTTACAATCCACCCCCTTCGAGACCCAACGTCCTCACTAACTCTCGTTCCCCTCTCCAGTCGATGTGGTATCTCACAATCCACCCCCTTCAGGGTCCAGCGTCTCGCTGGCACTCGTTCCTCTCTCCAATCAATATGGGATCTCACAATCCACCCCGCCTTTGAGGGCCAACGTCCTCGGGCTTTCCCTTTTGGACTTCCCCTAAAATTTTTAAAACGTGTCTATTAGGGAGATGTTTCCACACCCATAAAAAATGCTTCGTTCCCCTCTCCAATCGATGTGGGATCTCACTATCCACTCCCCTTCGAGGCCCAGCGTCCTCACTGACACTCGTTTCTATCTCCAATCGATGTGAGATCTCACACAAACCATCCAACTGACTGTAACTAATAAACCCTATCCCAATAGTCTATCACAAGATCATAGAGTTGAAGTTATAATTTAATAGTTACTGTTCAAAGTAGCCAAGTGTGGACGCTAATATATGTTTTGTAGGTTGTTGGCACTCCGAATTATATGTGTCCCGAGCTCCTTGCAGATATACCGTATGGATACAAGTCTGATATATGGTCACTTGGTAAGAGTTTGTGTGGAGGCACGATCATATTTTCGTGGTCGATATTCATGGACATCAATAATAAATCTTGCTTTTTCCAGGTTGCTGTATGTTCGAAATTTCTGCTCATCAACCAGCATTTCGGGCTCCGGTATGTTTAAGCTTCACCTCTTGAATTTCATTGTTTTTCTCGATATCGGATTGATTTACGCGTAATTCAACAGGACATGGCTGGCCTTATCAATAAAATTAACAGATCCTGCATTTCTCCTCTCCCAATTGTCTATTCCTCTACATTGTAAGCCTTTCTTCCAGTTCGGTCGAGTTTTCCGCTAAAATCAGCTGTTCTTAGACTTGAGACTGTTCGGTTTCCACTTGCAGGAAACAAATCATCAAGAGCATGCTAAGGAAGAATCCCGAACACAGACCAACGGTGAGTGATGCAATCGGTACTATTTCAGTTCGGATATTAAGATCCCTTCTAATTTGTAGCTTGGATTAACTATTAGGCTGCTGAACTGTTGAGGCATCCACATTTGCAACCATATGTCCTTCAATGCCGCAATGCTTCGGCTAATATACTACCGATATATCCCTTACCTATAAACTCGAAGGATAGAACACCGAGGAAATCGCCTTCTAGCAAATTGAATAGTGGACACGAGAGCCGGGCCAAACTGAGCGTAGCTTTCAACCTGCTGGAAAATATCGATATGGTTGGAGTAAGTTGTGACGTACAAACTAGCAACTCATCGACCACCGATGAAAATATGTTATTGACAGCTATTTCAGAAGACATACTCGAGACGAAGATGGTGGATCCTACATCCTTTCCTGATGAAATATCGACATCTGATCGTGTTGATAGTCAGGCTGATGGGCTAATGACGTCTGCATCGGCGACATCCATTTGCAATGGCAATAAACAGAATGGAGGGGAAGAATCTTCCATCAATACCTCGGAAAATAGTGTGAATTCTCTGGAGACAGAATCTCATTCGAAAAACTTTCAACGATTATCCGAGCTTGACGTCAAGACGGTGAACCTGGATGACCCGAAAACAAGTTGTAGCGGACAGGCTTCGAATGGAAATGGTATGAAGGCTGAATCTAGTGAAGGGAGCTTCATGGAATTATTGATGTCCTCTGGTGCTGAAAAATCTGGATCATCTGATGATCAATGCTTACTGAATGCTGTCGATCCACTGGATGTCGAACCAAGAAGCTTCATAAACCAGGAAAGCGTTGAAGGACATACAGAAGTTGCTTGTAGTGCTCGTATTGACTGTTTGACATCCGAGAAAGAAACTCCCGAAACAGAGCACATATCATCTGAGAAAGAAAGTGCACAAACCGATGGCATGTCATCGGAGAAAGGAACGCCACAGATCATTGCAAACGAAGACATTCATCTGCACAATAGTACCGAATCAGATTATCCAAGCCAACAAAGAGCCGATGCGCTCGAGTCCCTACTCGAGCTATGTGCACGGTTACTCAAACAAGACAAACTCGAAGAACTTGCTGGTGTGCTGAGTCCATTTGGAGAAGACGCCGTATCGTCAAGAGAAACAGCGATCTGGTTGACAAAGAGTCTGGTATCGTCGCAGAAATCTAACGGAGGATCATAGTATCCTTAACATTTCCAAAAATGTGTTCATAATTTACACAATAAATCTGTTGGTTCATTCTGGGTGGTTTTGTTTGATTAAGTATTATTTGAGGATACGAGCATATCAACATTGTTTGATCTTTGAACATATCATTTTCATTTCATTCAAACTGGAAAGGGATCAAATTTATTACAACAATGAATCAAAAAAACAAAACAAAAGAACATAATAAAGAATCATCACCCCACATTGGTTTATTTATAAGCCCCTTCCTCATACTGATAATCTCAGTTTACTGAAGGCAGTATGCAATGAGAGAGGCAGCAGATGCACCTAGCAACGTCCCGACGACAGGGAAGGTAGCAGAAGCGGCGCTGGACGGGCCGGGGGCCGGGGATGTTGCTGCTTCATTAGTAGCCAAAACGATGTTCAGGGAGGCAGCAACGGCAACGAAGGTGGCAACGGCGAACGTCTTCATTTCCATGGCGGAAGGGGAGAGGGGCAAAGGAGAGTTTAGAGAAAGACCTGCTTGAGGATGGGGAAAATCTTCCCTTATTTGATCTTATTTGGGATTTTTTTTGTTGTTTTTTGTGTTGGAAAGTAAAGATGGAATGCAGGTCTGAGGAAGATGAGGGGTGAAGGGAGAGATTTATAGGTTGAAATTTGGTCTATTTTTGGAAATAAAATAGTTAATAATAGACTATTATTAAATCAGTGGTTGAGCATGGTTTTAGGAACTTAACTAATTTCAATTTATTTAGAAAAAAAATTTGTGGCTGAATTATTATTTTTTATTTTTTTAATTTTGTGGGAAAAAAAACCCAATAATGTTTGTTATTTTTTATTTTGTATTTTGTATTTTAATTTTTCTAGGAAAATAATCTAATGATCAATGATTTTTTTTTTTTTTTAAAAATATATAAGTAGTTAAATATTTGATTTGAGAGAAGAATTAATTTTGTGGTTACAGGTATATTCCCAACTAGAGATGTTAGGAGCGGTAGGGGTCGAGAGTTTTTCCATTAATTTACTTTTGTGGGAATACGGACGGGTTTTTATGAGGACATGCCCGTCGCTCGCTATAATTGCTTGCTTCTTAGGTGGTGCAGTTGAGCCAGAGTGACTCAGTAGTCGACTTATGTTTCTGGGTGCATGCGTAAAAGCATGATTAGTTCCACAAATCTCCTGCACTGACTATAGTAAACTCCTCATTGTACCAAAGTAGAGAGGATTTGGTTTTACAATGAGATTTTTTTAGTTATTTATTTATTTTTTAAAATAATAATTTTTTTTTCAGAGAAACGCACCATCTCCATGGTACAATATATATTTTTTTTTAATGAAAAAACGTAATACAATGTTTACAAACAAAAATAAAAAATAACATGGTAATTTAAATATTAAAATTATAGATATTGTAATACAAAAGTAATAATATTTATAATATATAATAGAAAATTCAGTACTTATTTAACAGAGAAATCTCTTTTTACTCCTTCCATTTCCATTTCTAGTAAAGTATTTTTTAATTTGTTTTTAAAAATAAAATTTTGAAATCTCAATATTTGGAAAATACTTTTTAAAACAAAGTATTAAAATATTTTAATTTTTTTTTAAAGATGAATGGTATTTTAAAACTTTTTAATTAAAAAATATGAATTAAAATTAGAATTTTGTATTAATTAAATCTAAAATCTAAAATAATAGTACACCTAGACAATATTATTGTTTTTAAGAGGACTAATTTAGAAAATAAATACATTTAAGGAGGGTAAAATAGACAAAATCATAAGAACGAAAATAAGAAAAAAAAAAAAAAAAGTAAAAATATTTTTTAAAATATGAGAAAAAAAGATTTTGGGCACGTTGTCCGGTTCCATAATTCCGGCGGTACCGACAGACAAATCTGGATTGGTTGAACTAACCGAAAATGTGAACGCCGTCATCAACGTGACAAAATCTCCTACGCGCCGTCCGCACCCTGTTTCCCTACCACCGCCTTTCCACGTTCTACCTCTTTTCTTTATTGTTTTTAAACAAATTAAATTATTTAAATAATAATAATAATTCTTTACCATTTTTTAATATATTATAAAATATCTCTATTTTGCCTCTATTTTAAAATAAATAAAAATATATATATAAATAATGACGAGAGTTTTATGTTTAAGCGGGAAATGAGAAAAAGAGTGGAGAGAGATTTCTGTCCGTTAGATAAATAAGATCGAAAACGCCGCCTAATTTCTCGACACACTATATAAATATATTTTCAAAAGAATCCACT
Source organism: Cucurbita moschata (assembly GCF_002738365.1). Classification (NCBI taxonomy): domain Eukaryota; kingdom Viridiplantae; phylum Streptophyta; class Magnoliopsida; order Cucurbitales; family Cucurbitaceae; genus Cucurbita; species Cucurbita moschata. The sequence goes on along the minus strand of NW_019268554.1, from coordinate 1,447,480 downwards.
TAGATTAGATTAAATTTATATTTATTTATTATTATAGGAAAAATAATTTGATTAACAAATAATAATTAAAAAAAACTGATTCCACTCTAATTTCTAATTTATAATAATATGAATAAATTAACAATAATTAATAGTTTATATTATATATATATTTTAATCTTTGTTAGAATGACATAATTTTTTTTTTATAAAAATAATAAACAGGAAAAAGAAAAATCTTACCGTTATTATTATTCTTTTTTTTTTTAATAATGTTGAAAAACCACATTTAGCTGTAACGTAGCCGTTTCACCTTTTTGACTCGCTGTCGCCCCTTTTCTGTGGGGTCCACGCGCCGCTCCCTTCTCCTATATAACTCCCTTTCTCAGCCCCTCTCTCCGCCACTCCTGCATCTCCGATCAATCTCTCTCTCAATATCTCTCTGTCTTTTCTCTCAATTTTCTAATCCGTTCTTCTTCAATGGCCAGAGTTTTCATCTCCAACGCCTTCCTCGTCACCGTTTTGATCCTCGCGGTCTTCTCCGCCGGCAGCCTGGTTTCTGGGCTCGGAGAAGACTTCGCTCCGGCGCCTGCTCCGTCGCGTGAGGCTGGATCTGGGTTCTCTCTTCCCATCTCTGGCTCCGTCGTTGGTTTCTCTCTTCTCCTCTCTCTTTTTCACCTTCTCAGGCATTGATGAAGTTTCCGGCATCCGGCGGCCGGTCACCGGAATGTGGTTCTTGCGGCGATTTGTTCTAATTTGGGTTATTATATAAAAATTGATATACTTATAATGTGATGTAATTCTTGAGTGATTATTTGGGAGATTTTTTTTTTCTTATATGTGATGTGCCATTTTTTATATACCATCAAATAAAGATTTCCATCTTATTAAATTTATTAAATTTCTTTTTTTCCAACTAATAAAGTTAATATTCTTTTTTTTTTTTTTGGATTAAAACGTTTTTTTGGAATAATATGAAATTGAAAGATTAGTTTAAAATACATATCGAGTATTCGATCACAATTGATACGTGGATGGGCTCGAGTGACATTTCAACCCTAATCACGACACATTTGCTGATTCTTCAATGTCAATTAGTCCAGACCATTGCCTAGTTTCATCTTGGTCATGGATTGATCACGCAGGTTCCAATTCACTTTTGCTACGAGTGTTTGAGGGTTGAGTTGAGTCGGGTTGACAATTTTTAGACTCAAATCAATTTATTGGGTTGTAAATTTTTTCAACTCGAGTGGCATTTCAGCCCAAACCCACCTAACAGATATTGTTCTGTTTGAGATTTCTCTTCTCGACTTCCTCTCAAGATTTTTAGAACACTCCTACCGAAAAGTTTTCATACCTTTATAAAAAATAATTTGTTTCCCTCCTCAACTGACTGATGTATGATCTCACAATCCATTCCTTTCGAAGCCTAACGTTCTCGCTGGCACACGGCCCAGTGTCCACCCCCTTTAGGGCTCAGCGTGTTTGCTGGCACACTGTCTGGTGTCCGGCTCTGATACCATTTGTAATAGCCCAAACCCACCGCTAGTAGATATTGTCCTCTTTAGCCTTTCCCTTTCGGGCTTTCTCTCAATACTTTTAAAATACATTTACTAGGGAGAGTTTTTCCCACCATTATAAAGAATGATTTGTTCCCCTCTCCAACCGATTTGAGATCTCACACTTAAATTCAATGAACGAAACATTTTCAAAAGGAGTTGTGAGGAACACATTATTCATCTCACAATGTCGGAATAATGAGGGAGTACATGTCGATTACACCCACGAATCGACAAGCGATATAGGAATCGACAACTATATTGACCTGATATTTATAATCCGAGTAAATCCCAACGAACCTCGATCAAACGGTCGAGTTTCTATCATTCATCTATATACATATATGCCTTTCTAGTTACCATCCATATTTACATTCAAATTCTTATAAAAGTGAGACAATTCCTATCATTTCAGGAGGCAGTCCCTTTAGATTGTTGGATATCCAATTCATGCTCAGCTATCATGATACAAGAATCAGCTTCAAGGGGTGTGCGTGAGCTCCTGTCTTTACCTATAACTTCTCTTGGTGAGTTGAGCGCATCCGCTGTACATTGGATATCTGGCACGATGCCAACTTGATCGATCTCGTGACGTGCCGGGGATAAGTACTTTGCAACCGTGATGAATAAAGCTGAGCCATCATGAAGCTCTGTCACACTCTGCAACAAACAAGAGCATAGCTATTGGTGTTATGTATTGTACAGAATGGGGAGTTATGTATTGTACAGAATGGGGCATGATAGATGATGGTTTTAGGATTTAAAAGTATCCCTTTTAATGGGCATGACACTAAGAGCCCTCACATCGGTTGGGGAGGAGAACGAAACATTCTTTAAAGGGGTGCAGACGCATTTAAAAACCTTGATGGAAAGCCCGAAAGAGAGAGCTCAAAGAGGACAATATCTACTAGCGGCGAGTTTGAGCTGTTACAAATGGTATCAAAGCTAGATACTGGACTATGTGCTAGCGAGGAGGCTGAGCCCCAAAGGGGGTGGACATAAGGCGGTGTGCTAGCAAGGACGCGGGGTCCCGAAGATGGGTGGATTGGGGGGTCTTACATTGATTGGAGAAGGGAACGAGTGTCAGCGAGGACGTTGGGCCCCAAAGGGGATGGATTGTGAGATCCCACATCGGTTGGGAAGGAGAACGAAACCTCTTTATATTCTTTATAAAGGTGTGGAAACCTCTTTCTAGCCGACGCGTTTTAAAAACCTTGAAGGGAAGCCCGAAAGGAAAAGCCCAAAGAGGACAAGATCTACTAGTGGTGGGCTTGGGTTCTTACAAATGGTATCAGAGCCAGACACCGGACGATGTGCTAGCGAGGAGACTGAGCCCTGAAGGGGGTGGACACGAGGCGGTGTGCCAGCAAGGACGTTGGGCCCCGAAGGGGGTAGATTGATGGGTCCCACATCAATTGGAGAAGAGAACGAGTGCCAGCGAGACACTGGGCTCCGAAGGGGGTGGATTGTGAGATCCTACATCGGTTGGGTAGGAGAACTAAACATTCTTTATAAGAGTGTGGAAACCTCTCCCTAGCAAATGCATTTTAAAAACATTGAGAGGAAGCCTGAAAGGGAAAGCCCAAAAATGACAATATCTGCTAGCGGTGGGCTTGGACTGTTACAAATGGTATCAAAGCCAGACACCGGGCGATGTGCCAGAGAGGAGGCTGAGCCCCAAAGGGGGGTGGACACGAGGTGGTGTACCAGCAAGGACGCTGGGCCCTGAAGGCGGGTGGATTGAGGGGGTTCCACATTGATTGGACAAGGGAACGAGTACCAACGAGGATGCTGGGCCCCGAAGGGGGTGGATTGTGAGATCCCAATCGGTGGGGAGGAGAACGAAACATTCTTTCTAAAGGTGTGAAAACCTCTCCTTAGCAGATACGTTTTAAAAACTTTGAGAGGAACCCTGAAAGGAAAAATTCAAAAAAGACAATATTTGTAACGGCTAGCGGTGGGTTTGAGCCGTTACAAATAACCATCTAAGATTTGGAGAGAGAACACAGATAGGAAGCACAAAATGCTTTGTTGAAAGAACACATTGTTCTCTACTAGATAACAATACCTGAATTTTTCCTTTCCCGAACGTCTTGTGCCCCACGAGAGTAGCTCGACCGTTGTCGTGGAGTGCTCCCGCTAAAATCTCGCTTGCACTAGCACTACCCTCATTGACCTGTACTAAGAATATGCACAAAAGATTAAATATACATAACCCATAAAAAGAACATAAAGAGTATGGGTACTCTAAAAAGATCAGCCAAATAGAATATGACAAATTATTAGCTAATACACACAAAGGATCAGCCAAATACTACGAAACAACGAGTTGATCATCATCCATAAGAAAACAATAATAGATAGGACATCATGGAACAAACTGATCTTTGAAGTAATTTTAAATCTGCAAAAGCATCGATAACATCAGTCCCTGTGAGATCCCACATCGGTTGGAGAGGGGAACAAAGCATTCCTTTGAAGGGTGTGGAAAACTTTCCCTAGTAGACGTGTTTTAAAACCGTAAGGCGGATGGTGATATGTAACAGAAAAAAGCGGATAATATCTACTAACAATGGGCTTGGGCCGTTAGAAACAGTATTTAGAGCCAAACACCGGACGGTGTGCAAGCGAGGATGCTGGGCCCCCAAGGGGGTGGATTACGAGATCCCACATTGGTTGGAGAGGGAAACGAAGCATTCATTATAAGAGTGTGGAAACCTTTCCCTAGTAGACATGTTTTAAAACTGTGATGTGACGGCGATACGTAACGAGCCAAAACAGACAATATCTACTAGAGGTAGGCTTAGGCTGTTAGAAATGGTATCAAAGCTAGACACCTGACGGTGTGTCAGCGAGGACGTGGGCTCCCAAGGGGGGTGGATTGTGAGATCCCACATCAGTTGGAGAGGGGAACGAAACATTCCTTACAAGGGTGTGGAAACTTTTCCCTAGTAGACGCGTTTTAAAACCGTGAGGCTGACGACGATACGTAATAGCCAAAACGGACAATATATACTAGCGGTGAGCTTAGGCTGTTAAAAATGGTATCAGAGCTAGACACCGGGCGGTGTGCCAACGAGGACACTGGACTCCTTAGAGGGGTGGATTGTGAGATCCCACATTGGCTGGAGAGGGGAATGAAATATTCCTTATAAGGGTGTAGAAACCTTTCCCTAGTAGACGCGTTTAAAACCGTGAGACTGACAATAATACATAACGGGCTAAAGCAGACAATATCTACTAGCAGCAGACCTGGGCTATTACAGTACCCCTTCTGTCCAATTACCAATCCATCAAGGAAATTGTCCCTCATACACCAAGATGCAACAAAAGAAGTTTATCCTCATTTCTTGGTCCTCAATGATATCCCCATAAGCCATCCTAAACAAATGAGTTCTTTCCTCCAATTGCACTTCACTAGCATATGATGTAATAGGATTAATGATTAATTAGATATCTTGGTCAATTCTTTGGTTAATTTGGCAGGACTAATTTGTTTTCCACTTCTCAATTTGGTCTCGGTTTGAGTTTAGAGAAAGGAACCGAGCTGTTTCCGAGTCAAATAGAACCTTGATTGATTCCCTATTCAATAACTTTTTCACTTCTCATTTACATCCCATCTTTCATTCCAATTCAAGTATTTTTCTTCAAAGAATCTTTGGTTCCTTTGAAACCAAATGCGGCATTTAGCTTTATTCTTACTTTATATTGGGATGCCCCCAACACTTTCCACCAAACAAACAGTGAAAGAATATATGAGATAAGACTTCTCCTATTTAGAAACAAAGAACATAGACTAGAACAGACGAAGAACACAGATTGGAAGAAACAAACCCATTGCAAAACTCAAAATATATCCTAAGCTAGTTCGGACTCTGCTAGCAAGGAAACTCGAAGGATATTGAATTCTAAGTAGGTAGTTACCATGACTCAAACAGACGATCAACCCATATCCTAATTATGTGTTTCTCCTCTTAAAAGGGTGTGAGGTCCCAGTTTGGTTGGAGAGGGGAACGAAACATTTCTTATAAGAGTATGAAAAACTCTCCTTAGTAGACATGTTTTAAAACCGTGAGGTTGATGGTTGATGATGATACGTAACTGGCCAAAGCGGACAATATCTACTAGCAGTGAGTTTGGACTGTTACAAATGGTATCAGAGCCAGACACTGGGCGGTGTGCTAGCGAGGACGCTGGGCCACCAAGGAGGGTGGATTGTGAGATCCCACATCGGTTGGAGAGGAGAGCGAAACATTCCTTGTAAGGGTGTGAAAAACTCTCCCTAATAGACACGTTTTAAAACCGTGAGGTTGACGATGATACGTAACAGACCAAAGCGAACAATATCTGCTAGCGGTAAGTTTGGGCTGTTATAAATGGTATCAGAGCCAGACACCGGGCGGTGTGCCAGCGAGAACATTAGGCCCCCAAGGAGGGTGGATTGTGAGATCCCACCTTGGTTGAAGAAGGGAACAAGACATTCCTTACAAGGGTGTGGAAAACTCTCCCTATGGTAACAACCCAAGCTCAACGCTATCAGATATTGTCCTCTTTGAGCTTTTCTTTCTGAATTTCCCTCAAGATTTTAAAACACGTCTACTAGGGAGAGGTTTTCACACCCTTATAAGGAATGTTTCGTTCCCCTCTCCAACTGATGTAGGATCTCACACCTAGTTTGTCGGCCCCAAAAGTACATGCACACAACACTCCCCTTACTACAGTATAGCTAACCAAACAAATAGGAGGACTTTCATTGCAATCAGATTATGGATATCATTAGAGCCAGACTACCTCTAACCCATTCAGAAGATTGCACCTAGCACATTCTTCTTATTCTCCTTGCATAAGTCATTTATCCCATACTACTCAGACTTCTACCTAAAGAAACAGTGTATAAACTAAAAACAAGAACTTACAAGCACAACGAGCGGATCGTGTGTTATAGCGTGGCCATCAATCATATTAATAGGCAACATATTCCCGTCTCGATCGATTGTATTCACTAGAGTTTCATCCCCATCTAGCCATATTTGGGCAACTTCAAGTCCTGCTTTTACAAGCCCTCCCTGAAACGAGTAGCAATAACCAATTAGTGAACCCCACGTTGAGCTTTTACTTGAAAGAAAACAATCACTTTCAGCAAACTAGAGAATTACTGGGTTGTTCCGTAAGTCAAGAATGTAAGACTGCACACCCTGGCTTTCCATCTGATGAATTGTGCTTTCCATGTCAGAAGCTGCAGTCTGACAATATAAGACAAAAACAAAGCATGTCTTCAATAGTCATGATCCTAAGATACTATAACCAGACAAAAGCAACACACTTGAAAGATGTTGGTCAGCATTTACCTGGGAGAACGCTAACAACTTAACATAGCCAGTCTTGGACAATTGGCCATCTTGTGTTCTATGAGGAATAATTGCACTGGATACTGGAGAGAGTTTAATGTATTCCCTTGGTATTTTGACCTGCAAGAAATGTGAAATTGTCAAGGAAGTAGAAACTTTATAAACGTAGAAGAGGGTAGGCTTTTGCCATTGAGTGGTTTAGTACCTCTCTTATGCTTGAGTTGCTCATATCTTTAACCTGAAAAGTAAAATCGCTCAATGAATATGTAACCATTTATGCTCAAAGTGACAATATCATACTATTGTGGAGATCTGTGTTCCTAACATGGTATCAGAGGTATCAGAGCCATGCCCTTAACTTAGCCATGTTAATAGAATTCTCAAATGTCGAATAAAGAAGTTGCGAGGCTTGAATGTGTAGTCAAAAGTGACTCAAGTGTCGAACAAGGGTATACTTTGTTTGAGGGCTACAGAGAAGGAGTCGAGTCTCAATTAAGGGGAGGCTATTTGAGGGCTCCATATGTCTCAAGAGAGGCTCTATGGTGCACTTTGTTCGAGGGGAGGATTGTTGAGGATTGGTGGGAGGGAGTCCTACAATTGGCTAATTAAGGAGACGATCATGGGTTTATAAGTAATCAATACTATTTCCATTGGTACGAGGCCTTTTGGGGAAGCCAAAAGCAAAGCCACGAGAGCTTATGTTCAGAGTGAACATTTTAACAACAATTTAGTACTTACATCATGAACTTTCACGGTCACAATTGTTCCAACACGACCTCGGAGTTTTTGGGCTGCTGTTTCACTATCAACTCCATCAAGTCTTTCCCCTGAAGCCTCAAAAATAGTTAAGTTAGGTTGAACCATACACAATGAGATGGGAAAGAAAATTTTCTGCAGAAAAGAGGTGAGATCTAGATGAATTATGATAGTAGAAAAATGCAGACATTATTATCTGAAGTGAAGAACTTCATGAATGCTGAAACAGATTGGCTTGTATCTTGCCTTTAACCTTCTTTTGCAAACCATTGAACCACAGACGAGTTTTTCATTGAAAGTAATATGAAAGTCAGTGAAGTTGAATAGCTATCAAGAAGCCTGAATAATGATTTAGTAACAGGGGTTAACAAAAATACGTCTGGATTCATGGATACCATGGATACCCGTGCGTCTTGCACGCTAACCGTGAGATCTCACATCGACTGAAGAGAGGAACGAGTGCCAGCATCTCGTTGGCCACGAAGGGGGTGAATTGTGAGATCCCACATTGGTTGGTGAGGAAACAAAACATTCTTTATAAGGGTGTGAAAACCTCTCCCTAGCAGACGAGTTTTAAAAACTTTGAGGAGAAGCCCGAAAGGGATAGCCCAAAGAAGACAATATGTACTAGTGGTGGGCTTGGACCCGAAAGTTAGAACTTCATCTTTATATCTTAAAAGGATAGGATTAGATTCACAGACTGAAGAATAAACTGATGGAAAAAGAATTTACCATTAATTTCAACCAGCTCATCTCCTTCATGTATGCCAGCTCGTGCAGCAGGGCTACCATCTATCATGGATAAAACAATCTGCAATGTCAATGAATACAGGCAGGACCAAGAGGGAAAACGTTTAGTAAATTGGTGATTGGATAACAAATGCTGTCTTTTTCCTTGTTATATCCACTGAATATCCAAGAAAAATCTCTTTTACCATAGAACTAATATGCTTTTTGTTGTGCTAAAAATGTGGAGTGCTTCTCACACCGAACCACCATCGGTGAGATCTCACATTGGTTGGTTGGGGAGGAGAATGAAGCATTCCTTATAAATATGTGGAAACCTCTCCCTACCAGACACGTTTTAAAACTTTGAGGGGAAGCCTGAAAGGGAAAGTCCAAAGAGGACAATATCTGCTAGCGATGAGCTTTGGCTATTACAAAATGGTAACAGAGCTAGACATCGGGCGGAGTGCCAGCGAGGATGCTGGGCCCCCAAGGGGATGGATTGTGAAATCCCACCTTGGTTGGAGAGGGGAACAAAACATTCCTTATAAGGATGTGGAAACCTCTCCCTAGCAAAAGCATTGTAAAACTTTGAGGGAAAGCCTGGAAGGAAAAGCCTAAAGAGGACAATATCTGCTAGTGATAGATAAAATTTGAAGAAAGCAAGAAACATTTGGAATCATAATAAGAGATAAGATTACGAAGAACGTTTCGTACCAAATGGCCGGTTTTCGGTTCAACGTTTATGAACAGACCTACTCCCTGCAAGTTGCCATCGCTGCCTATTCGAAAACTTTGATACTCCTGACATACAAACCATCAGATAAGTGAGTAAGTTCTTTTGAAGATAAAGCCAAACAAGAATGTTTTCCAACTCAAAATAGCATACAAACACCTTTGGGTTTATTATACGAGTAAATGGATCTCCAAGTGTTGACAGCATTGCACTGACTTTCTTATATGCTGCATCCCCTGATTTCAAAGGAAACATTTCCACCATGGTTTGCTGTAATTTTAGGTCCCAATCTGCATAAGTGGAACAATTCTGTGTTAGAGTTAGATAATTTAACCACATTAGAATCACCATATGAACAAATCTATCTTATGGACCTTTTCATGGCTCATTTCACAGAGATTTAATCGGGTTAAGAATCACAATCCTCCACAATGATATGATACTGTCTACTTTAAGTATAAGCTCTCGTGGCTTTACTTTTGATTTTTCTAAAAGGCTTCCTACCAATAGAGATGTATTCCTTACTTATAAACCCATGATCGTCTCCTTAATTAGCTGATGTGGGATTCCCCACCAACAATAGTCCCCTCGAACAAAGTATACCATAGAGCCTCCCCTGAGACATATAGAGCTTTCGAACAGCCTTCCTTTAATAAAGGCTCAACTCCTTCTTTAGAGCCCTCGAACAAAATACACCCTTTGTTCGATACTTGAGTCACTTTTGACTAACATATTTGAGGCTCACAACTTCTTTGTTCAACATTTGAGGATTCTATTGACATGACTAAGTTAAGAGCATGAGTCTAATACCATGTTAGGAATAACAAACCTCCACAATAGTATGATATTGTCCACTTTGAGCATAAGCTCTCATATATTTGCTTTTGGTTTTTCCAAAAGGCCTCATATCAATGGAGGTTTATTCCTTGCTTATAAACCCATGATCATTCTCTTAATTAGCTGATGTGGGACTCCCACCAACAATCCTCAACAATCCTCCTCTCGAACAAAGTATACCATAGAGCCTCCTCTTAGACCTATAGAGCCCTCGAACAGCCTCCCCTTAATCGAGACTTGACTCCTTCTCTAGAGCCCTCGAACAAAGTACACCATTTATTCGATACTTGAGTCACTTTTGACTAACATTTTCGAGGCTTACAACTTCTTTATTCGACATTTGAAGATTCTATTGACAAGACTAAATTAGGAATCACGAACCTTGATGATTAAAAGTTGGGTCTACAAATGTTTCTCTGATCAATCCCCACGCCTCAATCAGAGTTCTTTGAACTGTATTCACCTAACAAAGATAACCATTTAGCAAAACCTATTTGATCACAAATGGGAAAAGCCAAAAGAAAGTTTCAAAACAATGAAACTTACAAGAAAATCAATTCATGGCTCTGATCATAACTACATATGGAGTAAATTAACGCAACAATCAAGAAGAAACGTGAAGAAATGTCACCTCAGGAGTGCGCGAAACTGGAAAAGCAACAGTAAGAGATTCAGCAAAAGCAGGGGAATCAAAGCAAACAGAGCTCAAAGTAGTGGCAGCAGCAGCAAAGCCGACAACCCATTTCCCAACAGGCCCAACAAGTCTCTGCCGAGCAGATTCACTTCCAAATTCGCTCGCGGCGGAAACCACTCTCCATTTCCGGCTTCCACGCCGGCCGGAGCTCGAGAACCGGCAGAAACCGATCTGAGACGAAATGGGTCTGGAGGGATCGAGTGAAAATGGAGAAATATGGGGTGGTTTCAGGTCGAGGCTCCGGATCAGAGCCTCCATGATTGGTGGGTGGGTTGTGAAGGTGAAGAAGGAAGGTTTGAAGAAGGAGCCCTGATACCTATTGTGGCTGGGGTTGCGGCCCCATGGGAATCTTAGTGCTAACTCTTGTGGCTCTGAGGCTCGCTACGTTGCGTGAGACAGCAAGCAGCTTCTTGGCTTGATCTCGTGGCGCCATTCATTTGCCTGAAAGAGATTGATTTTTTTTTTTCTTTGCATTGCGTGAACGAAGACCGTTGCCGTCTGAAATTTGCTTCCCACTTATTTGGAAACGTTTTTTTTTTTTTCTTTTTGTTTTTTTTTTTTAAAAAATTTTATCCATAGTTTATATATTTATTTGAAAAATATTATTCGTTAATATTTAAATATTCAGTAAGTGTCTCCATTGTTGAAGTCGAGAAATACAATCACATGCACATACTTAAACGAGCATGCAATGTTGAGTTCAATATTGAAGGAGTTGGAAAATAAACGATTTTCGTAAAAGGGATATAGGACTTCGTTGTTGACCTTAGACATTAGGCACGTTTGTAGAGTCAATTACTTGAGACTTCTAAGACAGTTGATATCGAGGTTGAATAGGCAATGAATCCGATTCATATTGTGCATCACTTTCATATATCGATGTAAATCGTTTTCATATACACCGATTCCAGATACATCACTTTCATATGCTTAAAGCCCATGAACATGCATCTTCATGCACAACAACATCAGTTGCTACTTATTTCCATTCTCATCATATAGCATCCATGACTTAATATTTTACAACTATCTCGTAAACATTCCGAATAACAAAAAACACCTAGCCTAGCTCATCGTGTTCCAACAATAATAAGCCACTTACCTTAGCTCGGAAAATAATTAGTAGCTACTGTTTAGAAGATTTTTAGTTGCCTTTAGACCTTAATTAGTAAGACCCTATTTTCCAAAATCGTATACTGATCCAGACTCTTTAATAGATGCACGCTTATGACATTTAAGGCAAAAAAATATGAAACATCGTCATGAGAAATGTTAAATATTTATGAATTTTGATCCATCTTTTAAGAAAAAAAAAAAACATGTCCCAAAATTTTTCTCCCGAGCATTTTTCCGTCATTTTTAAAGGGGTAACGTCATTTCTCAAAGGGGCGCCATTGACAAGTTCAAAGAAGTCCTTTTCGTGTTCTAATTTCCTAGTTTACTTCATCGAGATCGGACTAGACCTATAATTCTAACCATTTAAAATCTTTAGCCCCAAATATAAGACCTTAATGCCCACAAACTAGTAAGAAACTTTGAAAACACGGAACTATAGGCATGGACTAATGCTTCCTTATGTTCATCCTTAGTAAGCTAGTGTAACAGAGGGCTTTCTCGAAAGTAGTTTTATAATCGGGGGTGACACAACTTGTTTGCCTTTCTTCTTTCTTTTTTGTACGTTAGAGTTGTTCGGGCAGAAAATCGAAATGTGAAAGTTCGTCCTTCAGATCTTTCTTCTTTCTTTTCCGCACGTTAGGGCTATTATATATATATATATATAATTAATTAATTAATAATACTATAATTTCGATCTTCATAGCTTTATGAACTAAAAAAAAAAAAATTTATAATGGACTTAAATTTGAGCAATAAGGGTTGAGGGCATATATTATTTGAAAATAATTTTAAAAATTCAATAAAATATTTTAATGCTTTTATTTTATTTTTCTTTATATATCTTATTGCAAATATGATTAGTTGGGTCAAAATTCAAATATAGTCAGAAAATAAGGAATATAGTCAAGGATATAATGAAACTCTCATCATTAGGATAAAAAGGCCAATAACTGTATTTTTTTTAACCCTATGTTACATAGCCCATAGAAAAAGTTACTCCATGCATATCTATCTTATATTACTAAAGGGTCTACAAATTTAAAATATAAAATATTACAAATTCAAGTCGGCTTGCGAGTTGACATTTTTTTTAGTCGAGTCAACTCGACCAACTCGAAAATAGAGTTGAAACCTATCTCTACTTTACCATATATATATATTTTTTTTTTAAGATTATTATAAAAATTAAAAATATTTGACATTTCTAACTGATTTTAGTGATACGTTGTGACTTGTGAACGTTTGATATTTGAATTTTATGAGATTTTAGTTATTAACGTAACATGTATGGTGAATACATAGGATTTTTTTTAAATAATTAAAAGACCACCCAATAACCTAACTCAACCCAACTAAAAAATAGAGGATGGGATTATTTAGATCACCAATCCAACCGGTCTGAAATATCGAGTTACTTCAAAAGATTTCTCCAACCCAACCTAAAAATAGAACGCTGGATTGGGTTGGGTTGTGAACCCTATTCGGTTTGTTTGGGTTCACCAGTCCAACCAACCCGAAAATATTGAGTTGGTCTAAAAGATTTCTCCAGCCTAACTCGGGATGAGAATTTTGAATTATTGAGATTATAATTTTATATTCTTTTTTTGGGATGATTCTTGAATTATGATGACCATTTATAAAGAATATTAAAGGGTAAGATTAGACCATTGCCCTATGAAAATAAGTAGAGTTGCAAGTAAGTTAGCTTATTTTTTTTTTATTAAAAAAACATTAAAAAAAAAAAAAAAAAAACATAAAAACAAAAGCTAACCCAATTAGTACTCCCTTTTGGTGTGTTGTATGTGTGTTTATGTGTATGGTTCATTCTCTCTCCTCCAAAACTTCAACCTACCATTTTCTCTCTCTTCAATTCCCATTTCCATGGCTGACCCATATTCCAATTCATTAGCTAGTCTTCTAAAATTCAGCTCCCTCCATCACCATTTCCCACAATCACAACCTTCCCCATCTCCCTCACACCTCAATATGTCTCTCAATTGCCTTCCATATCCTTACTTGGGTTCGGGTTCGGGTTCAGGTTCAGGGTCCGGGTCAGGTTCGCCTCCGCCATCGTCGCCACCGCTCCGCGAGGCTCTACCGCTTCTCGGGTTGATATCTCCCCCCGAGCAACGGCAGGAGCAAGAGGAAGAAGACGATGGCGGAGACGACGAGGGCAACGATGAGTCGGTGACCGTGGCACTCCACATAGGGCTACCTAGCCCTAGCACAGTGGAGATGGGTTCATCTGAGATTGATCATAGTAATAATAATGATAATCTTGATGATTTTGGGCAGTCCACCAAAACCCTAATAAAGGGGCAGTACTGGATCCCTACTCCTACTCAAATCCTCATTGGTCCTACACAATTCTCTTGCCCTGTTTGCTTCAAAACCTTCAATAGATACAACAATATGCAGGTAAATTCAGTTCATAAGTTCATCAGTTCATCAAAAAATCATGTAAAGATTGAATTTTTCTTGATGGGTTTTTAGATTCTTAAGAAAATTTTTGATTTTGAACATGAATTTGATCTGATCTTGTGAGAATTTAGGTGTTATTTAGTGTTTATTAAGTTAAAAAAAAAATGTGTTCTATTCTTTCAAGGTTATTCTTTCAAGGTGATGACTTTGTTGCCTGATATGAATCTTCACTTTAGATATCCTTTTGTAATATTATAATACAAATTTGATAGCAATTTCATTGCATGGTCATATGATTTTGAATGTTTCTCTCTCTACATTTCTCTCTCCATCAGTGTCTTTTTTGTTTCTGATACAAACTGAGTGAAATGAACATCACTGACTATGTTCCTTCTGTCTTTTAAATCAGTTCATTGGAATCTGTGTTTTAAACACTCCAACTGTTTGTTTGTTTGTTTTTTTTTTTTTTTTATGAATCCTATGAATATTTGTATGTTTTTTTTTTGTCATGAAATTATCTCTACTTTCTAGTTTTTTGGACACAAAGTGGGGTTTTTTCATTGAAAATTCATCCCAAAAATGGAAATTTCAGAAGATTTGCACTTTCTCGAGTAATTTTTGGTAGTGTGTTCATAAGATCAGTATAAAAATTAGTAATTTCTCGAGCTAATAAGTTTGATTTGTTCATGATTTAGTTTTTGCACGATTTGTAGAGCATTTTTAAAAGAAAAATTGTTACGATTTATTCAGAAAAGTAACTTGATGCATAAAAATCCTTCTCTCAAGTTATCTAGTTGTTTATTTTGTTTCTTTCTGCTTCGATTTGGTACTGTGTTTATAAGAACGTACTGTGTTTATAAGAACAGTATACAAATTAGTAATTTCTCGTAGCTAACATAAGCTTGATTTGTTCGTGATTTATTTTTGCACGATTTATAGATCATTTCAAGGAGAAGATTGAGAAAAACCCTTTTCTCAAGTTATCCTGTTGTTTATTTTGTTTTTTTTTGCTTCAATTATTCGTTTGGGTGTGGTTTGATCGATCCAGAGTCAAAACCAATAATTTCATATCATTTTTTAAACATAGAAAGAAACCCAAAGAAGAAATCATGATCGAATAGGTTTTCGTACGTTCATTGGTTTTGAGAGAAAAAAAATTAGATTTTGAAACCAAGAACATTACCCAAATGAAAAATTACATTTTTTTTTTTGTTTGTATAAAGTTTGAGCTGTTTTTGTTGAATAATCTCACACTAATTTGTTGTTTTTATGTGCATTTTGCAGATGCACATGTGGGGGCACGGCTCTCAGTACAGAAAAGGCCCAGAATCCCTGCGAGGCACGCAGCCAACGGGCATGCTAAGGCTACCTTGCTACTGCTGCGCGCCAGGGTGCCGCAACAACATCGACCACCCTCGAGCCAAGCCACTCAAAGACTTTAGAACTCTCCAAACACACTACAAGCGCAAGCACGGGCTCAAGCCATTTACGTGCCGCAAGTGCGGTAAGGCATTCGCCGTGCGAGGAGACTGGCGAACTCATGAGAAGAATTGTGGAAAGCTTTGGTATTGCATTTGTGGCTCGGATTTCAAGCACAAGCGCTCGCTCAAGGACCATGTCAAGGCCTTCGGTAACGACCATGCCGCCTACGGTGTCGGCGGGGTCGACGGGTTCGGAGACGAGGAGGAGGACGACCCCGCTTCGGAAGTCGAGCAGGATAACAACGAGTGAAAGGATCGACACCGAGATGTTATAGTTATATATAATGAAACTTACTTACTTACTTACAAATGTTATTACATTATATGTGTAATTAATTAGGGAAGCTTTGTTGTTGGTTGGTTCTGATGTTATAAATCATGTTTGTTTTGATCCCAAATGGATCAAAATATTGAAATGAAAAAAGAAAATTTGAAGTATATAAATTAAAATATTTTCATTTTCAGCTGATTCAAACATGGATTCACTGTTGTGATAGTTAGGATATTTTAAGGTTTATGTCTGTGTCTGTGTGTTCTTTTACAGGAATTGTGTAATTACTTCACTAACTAGTTGCAGTAATTTATAGTTAATAACCAAATCAAGGTTAATTTTCTGAATATTTTACTTCAAACAAATAAATATTGGCATTAAAAAATAATATATACTATTTTTCCAAAAATTGAATTTTTTTAATTTTCAAAATTTTACTTGAATTTTAAAAATAATTTTTAAAATTATATTTTAAAACAAATATGGATGAAATTTAAAGTAATGTTTATAAGTTTAATTTTTTAAAAAATCGAAATTCTTTTTGTAAAACGAGATAGTTTTAGAAATTAAAAATAGAAACCCTAAAAGAGATCGTAAATTTAACATGATAGTATTAACGAAGAAAAGACGTTTTAATAGCTTTTTCTTAAGCGATAACTCAAAGAGGCAAAGCTCAAAAGTGATGATTTCGATAAGTTTCCCTTTTTCATTACTATATGTAAAGATTGAGGACTCAGATTACGTTACTTTAAAAACATATAATATAAAATAAATCTAAAAATCTCAAAGTCGGATCAATCCAATTCATCCGAGTCAGTATGGTTAAAATATATATTCAAATTAAGTGTAAAGCTCTAACAACTCAAACACCCTATTAGCCTCATAGTTTTAAAACGTGTCTACTAGGAACAGGTTTCTACACTTGTATAATGAATGATTCGTTCCTTTTTCCAACCAACGTGGGATCTCACAATCCACCTAATTGATGGCTAGCGTCCTCGCTGGCACATAACTTGGTGTCAGACTCTGATATCATTTGTAACAGCCCAAACCCATCACCGGTAGATATTGTCAGTTTAGTCTGTTACAATTGTTGTTAGCCTCACAGTTTTAAAACACGTCTACTAGAAAGAGATTTCTATACTCTTGTAAGAAATGCTTTATTCCCCTCTACAACAAATCGTGTGATCTCACAAATAAATAAGCATTCTACTTACTAACAATTTGCTTTTAAATAAAAATTTGAATAAACGGGTTGGGTTAGATTCATTGTTTTAAGTATAGTTAGAGTTGAGAAAATTTACAACGAGAACAATTAGGTTGAGTCTAAAACACATTCCAATCTTACTAAACTCAACCCAGAACCCGAACAATTAACTTGAGTCTAAAACACGTTTCAATATGACTAAACTCAACCTAGAACCTGAACAATTAGCTTGAGTCTAAAACACGTTCCAATCTGACTAAACTCAACCCAGAACCCGCACAATTTGGTTGAGTCTAAAACACATTTCAATCTGACTAAACTCAACCCAGAATCCAAACAATTAGGTTGAGTTTAAAACACGTTTCAATCTGACTAAACTCAACCCATAGCTCGAACAATTAGGTTGAGTCTAAAACACGTTCCCATCTGACTAAACTCAATCCAGAACCCGAACAATTAGGTTGAGTCTAAAACACATTCCCATCTGACTAAACTCAATCCACCTGAACAATTAACTTGAGTCTAAAAAATATTCTAATCTAACTAAATTTAATCTACGATCACTCCTAATAAAAACACGAGATTATCTTTTTTTTCTTTTTGGAGAGGGAGAGAGAGAGAGGAGTATGATTATTGTAAATTTTAATTTGTTGGGTTGGTTTAATGATGATGATAAGTGCATGCATAAGAAAACAATATTGTATTCAAATCAAACTGTTCTGTACACTCTACGAGGTGTATAAAAGGAGAGAGATTTGCAGTGTGGGAATGGACTTTAAAGCTTTGTTTTTTTGTTTAAAAAGAGAGATAGAAATGGGGAATGGGGGAAATTATGTCAGTTTCAGTCTTTCAAAAACCACACTTAGTGTCTGTGTGGAACCCATCTGCCACTGCCCTCTCCCCCAAGTTGCTGTCTTTGTTGCCTTAAATTGTGGCATTTTAATTAACTCTATGCCCGTCGATTATCGCTACTTCGCCCTCTATTCTCGATATATCTTTTCCAGTCTTTTTAGGGTTTTTTCTCTCTCATCTATTCAAATTATTCGATGGATGGGTCGGGTTCTCAAGATGTACAGTTAGATACTGAACCTGGGTTGAATAGTTATTAGAGGTAGCCGCTTTAACGCATTTTTATTAAGTGTATACTCGTTGATTCTCACTACTTTACCCTCTATCATCAATGTATCTTTTCCATTCTTTTTAGGGTTTCTTCTCTCTCCTCTATGCAAATTATTCGATGGATGGGCGAGGGAATTTAAAAGTTGGGTTTTGAAGATGTGCGATTAGAAGACGGATAGGTTTTGAACCAGGATTGAATAGTTATTAGAGGTAGTCACTTTAACGCCATTCCCTTACGTGTATACTCGTTAATTCTCACTACTTCACCATCTATCATCGATGGTTTCTTCTCTTTCCTTTATGCAAATTATTTGATGGATGGACGAGAGAATTTAAAAGTCGGGTTTTGAAGATGTACGATAAGAAGACGGATAGGTTTTGAATCTGGGTTGAACAGTTATTCGAGGTAGGTGCATTAACGCATTTTCATTAAGTGTATACTCGTTAATTCTCACTACTTTACTCTCTATCATCGATACATCTTTTCCATTCTTTTTAGTGTTTCTTCTCTCTCCTCTATGCAAATTATTCGAGGGATGGACGATAAAATTTAAAAGTCGGGTTTTGAACCTAGGTTGAATAGTTATTAGAGGTAGTTGTGTTAACACATTTTTATCAAGTGTAAACTCGTCAAATCTCACTACTTCACCCTTTTTCTATCGACACGTCCTTTCAATTCTTTTTTTCTCTGTTTCCTCCTTTCTATTTGCATGTGAGGATTTATCTTCTCACCTTTAGAAAAGTTGTTTAAGACATGAAAGAAATAAGTATAGTTGGGTGATTTAAAGTGGTTCGATATATGAGAGAATTAAAAAGTTGTACGATAAAGAGATATTATTTTGGACATGAATTGAACGATTATTAGGAGTATCGAGACATTTTAACTAACTCTATATAGCCATCAGTTCTCGCTTCTTTACCTTCAAAACCATTGATACATCAGTTCGACTCTTTTCTCTCTCTTTCCACTCCCACTTTTGATTCGCTTGTGAGAATCTATCATCTCTCCTCTAGAGAACTTATTCGAGGGATGAAACAATATACAACTAGCGATTTTAGACTGTTAGATGATTGAGAATTACGTTTAAAGAGTTATATTTCAACAATAATAATAAAAAAGACATGTTTGATTCATGGTGTAACATCTCAGGTCTAGACTTGCAAAACTTGTAAATGTGCGGAAGCAAAATACAAAAGGACAATAGACTTATGGCATTGCCAATGACCCTTCTCGCTACTCTCCCAATACGTCATTCGTAAAAAAAAATTAGAGAATGAATATTAAAAATACTCTGTAAGTAACTCGTTGTGAGTTAGATATGTATACACACGCAACAAAAATGTATCGTAAAATCGAGAGACCTAAAACTATTTAAAACTAGGTCACGTGTCTGTGACTTACCCTAGCTGTGGGATATCTATTTGAACGCTAAATAGAACAAAGACTCTGATCATCCAGTATGTAAGTCCGTGATTTGCTACGAGTAGCTTTTTTTTCAACCATATGTATTCTATTTCTTCGAATTTTTCTTATAAGTCTCATTCTTTATGTTAAGCATTTCTACCCAATTTTGCCAACGTCAAGATCACCATACCCAACAATAGATGTAATTGAATATGATTCCATTGGTGTCAACCAAGAACATGACAAACCCAAAGAAATATTAGATCGCACCTAGAAGTTCAAGCCCATGACCATCCACTAAGGTCCACAAGTATGGCAAACGTGCTGGTGACTTGATCCAAATCGTTTATGTAGATACATATTAGTGGGTGTATCGTATACAATGAATTTTTATAAAACTAAACTACTAGGTACTTGATCTCTCGTTATAAATTCGTTAATTAAGAAAATTAATGTTTCTGATCATATACGGCTCAGTCTTCCTCTCAAGTCAGTTATGAAGTATTGCCTATAAAGGCTTGTCCTTTAATTTGTATCGGTGAAAATGACTTTGATTTGTAAGATGGAATTCACTCATGCTCATATAAAGAAAGTAGATGAATAGTTCTCTTTAGTGTTGATTTCAAGACTTGAACAATGGTGTCTCACCCCCTCACTGGCTCAAGATAGACTTAGTTTATGGTTGAATCATAAACAAAATGTTCATTAAGGAATCAACTATCCTTAAGGTGAAAGATTTAATTGTAGGGTAAAATGAATTATTAACCCAACTATAGTTTCGAACAATTCTTTGTCATGGTTAACTTGTCTGTAATGATTACATCCATAGATACAACTAGATTAATTGACGGTATAAATATCTAGAGGTCGTCAACTAATTCAATGATGGAGATTCTAGAAGTCGTCAACTAAACTCTGGTAGTGAGGAGTCTATCATGATTAGCTCATCTACATATCTTAATTGGTTCAAGCACGGGGATGCTCTCTCATGTTTATTATTGTACATGTGCTTCTTCATATTAACAAATTATTAAGATGTAGCTATTTGATGGTCACCAACTAACCTCAAATAGCAAAAAGTCTCATATCTTAATTTGTTCAAACACAAGGTTGTTCTTCTCATGTTTATGATGTTATCAGGTTACTATGATAGGGATACTAGAGGGTCACCCGCTAATCTCTAGCGACGAGGATATGCAAGTCTTTATTCCACACGTCTTAGTAACGTTTTTTGATAGCCATGTATAAAAGACGGGTTTTTACAAACCTACCTCAAAATCAAGAACCAACTATTCCATAATTCTAAAATTTCAAAATTGTTATTAGATTAAAAAAAATTCTAAAATTTGAAAGACCTAAAAAATATAGGTATTTTTAAACTAAAAAAACATAAATTTAAATTTGAAAACACAAACCGAAATTTAGAATTCCAAGACAACAACTAGTTTGAATTGTTACGTTACCAAAATAGACATATCAAAGAAAATAAAGTTGTCTTTTTTAAAAAAAAACAAAAAAAACATTAAGAATTGTTCTTAGCAAATTACTAAAACTAAAAAGAAAACATCATATTCAGAACCGAAAGTAACGAAACATTAAAATGGTGGAAAAAGCTTCAAAGTTGTCGGGAAATTATTTAATGAATAATATATATATATATATATATATATATATATATATATATAGTACTATTTTGTCTCTTGATTTTGAACTTACTATCACGATTATAGGAGAGCAATCGTCATCTTATATAATTGATATCGTTTAGGGTAGGACCGTAGTAAGATCTTGTATAGCATGCATACAGAGAGTGACCTTGCATGCAAACTCGTATCGTTTGAAAACCACCCTAATAGATTCACCTCATATATAAGTAAGGAGTAACCTTGCAACAATTCAGCAAGACCCTATATTAATCAGATTATAGGCTCATAAGGAGTGACGTGACAACCATTAGGGTACTACCCTACAATAATCATATCATATATATGTAAGGAGTGATCTTGCAATAATTAGAGAACAACCGTATAATAGTCTATTTATATTTTTTAATTACCGGATATTACAAGAGAGTTCAACAATTGTGAGAAAGAAGATTTGTTAAGATGGCACCTATGATTTTAATTTGTACTTTTCTAGTAAATAGATTTTAAACTATATAAACCAAACAAAGATCAATTTTATTCAACTAAATTATTAATAAGCACAATAGTACTTTAGAGTCAAACGTGAGGCCTATTCTGCTGGTTCGGATTGGAAAAAAGCAAGTTACTATCCCTTCTTTCACCCGTTCTCGAATCTTTAATTTGTTTCTATCTTTTTCTGCTGTAAAGGCTGATGCATCTTCACCTTCAAACACGAGGTAAATAAGTTCATTCAGTAGCTCTTTTATTGAATTTACTTATGCTTGCTGCTTCAACGGCACCTATTCTCTTAATGGGCGCCAAACACACAGGAAGACGATTGATGAGAAAGCATAACTGTCAAAAGTGAGTGACGGTTCATTGAATCTGTTTCCGTTGGATATTGAGACATGAGATCCCACATCGATTAGAGAGGGAAACGAAACATATCTTAGGTGTGGAAACATCTCCCTAGTAAACGTGTTTTAAACCATGAGACAAACGATGATACGTAACATGCCAAAACAGGTAATATCTGCTAGTGGTGGGCTTGAGCCATTACAAATGGTGTTAGAGCCAGACACTAGGCGGTGTGTCAATGAAGACACTCGTTCTCCAAGGGATCATGAGGCTGATGGAGATAGTAACGGACAATATTTACTAGCGGTGAACTTGGACGGTTACAATTTGTTTCCTTTAAAAAAAATCTATTTTTTCCGTCCTTGTTTTCACAAATCTAAACGAAGGTTTGTTTATTCAAAGAACCCATCAAAATTCAAACTTTTCACAACAATTATTTATAAGAAGAAAAAAAAGAAATATAGAAAGAGATGAATTGTTGTGATGTCTACTTTAGGATTCAAATGCAAAGGAGAGATGGCCTTTGTTTTGTAGGGTCCCAACCCCGAAAGTAAAAGGGAATAATATTGACCAGAATCACTTTTAATTTGAAAGGAAAGAAAAAGAAAATAATTAAAGGAACAAAAGGAAACAAAATCCTTCTTTTTGGATATATACCCTATAGAGTGGAGGGCTATGGGGTTTGTAATAATTATGAATAAACATATCCATCCACTATGCTAAAGCCATTTTGCTTTATTAATGCTCTCCCTACCCTAGCTACACCATGCTTCCTGCCATGGGAGTCTCGATTCGAATCTATTATATTAGGGTTTCGAGTTTATAAACAGATCTTCACTGTTTTTCTATGAAAATGTATGAGTTTGCGACGTACATGTATATGATAATGAATTCGAGTCAGTTTAGGATTTTAGAACGTGACACACGAGTAAAGGAAGGATACATGAATGAATTGAGGCTACATTCGAATGAGAACTTAAAAGAATGGAAAGTTATAACTTATATCAATAAGGTGCACCTTCTTTTTCGGTGGCTCAGTCATAGGAACTTCAAAGTTAAACGTGGTTTACTTGGAGCAATTCTATGTTAGGTGACCTCTGTAAATTTTTCTAGAATGCATATGAGTGAGGGCAGAGCATACTGGAGAGATTCGTGTTGATCTCTGGGGATAGTTTTCATTTTTAGAAGCGAGAAGTAAGTAACGTGATCAGTGACATCAAGTGCTAATGTGAGTACATCTAATATTCTAGAATTGCTCCGAGTAAAATACGTTTAACAATAGAGGTCATTAGGTGTCGAATCCAAATTCTAAATCTAAATTACAATCAGAACATCGACGTAGATCGTTACATAGAAAGTCGAGTCGTTACGATAATTATTGTACGTATAATCCCTAAAAATTCCTTTCTACACTTTCTCTTAGGTCAAGGGCAAAACCCATCAAGAGCCTAGATTCCGACATTCTCTACATTATTCCCACTACATTCTCTTCAATGAAAATGCTTTTTTCTTTTGTTTCTTTTCCTTTTTTTTTTCAAATAAAAAAACTAGGGTTGTTTTGTATCTTCTCAATGAAAATTCTTAGGAATTAGGGTTCAATTAATCTATCGAGCTCCCATTGCAACACGGGGATTTGTTCTCAATTGCATTACGCTAGTCGTCTAGATATATGATTCTTTTGTTGTTTCAAAATTTACGCATCAATCCCTATAAAAATGTTCGTGATTTAAAATCTATCAAAATGTAAATGAAATAACGATGAAATGATGATGTCGACCAATTTATTTAAAAAGATTAACCAAACACAGCTCTTGGAACCACTCAGTTTTTGGCTCTTTGTTTCTACCTTTTAGGGTTTGGAGATTGACCCATTTAGTTTGACTGAAACTACTTGATTCGTTTTGATTAACCCCTCCTTCCTTCTCTCTCGGACCCACTTTACCCTAATTCGATTGATCTTATGGAATACCCATTTAGTCGAGAATACTTGGTTGTCGATGTAATTATAGGATTTAAGTATATTAAAAATGACATATTTGTCTTAGTCTATAATGTTTCGGACACTTTAAATATAGTTCAGATGGTTTAGACACGTATCTTCACCTAGAAAATAGATACTCAAAATCTCCAATTCGAGCTAAAATTATAGATATTGGGATGAAATCAGAAGTTTAAATACTATTACTTTAGGAACTAAAAGTATTTTTTAACCTAATACGCTTGTCATAGTTAATGCTATCGTTTTCAAATATTAGGTTGAAAAATATTAAATTATGTGCTACTTAACCCATCTTAGGGGTGTTTGTGGATTGCGTTATTTTTATTAAATAATGAATCCAATTCAATCGAACCATAAAATTTGTGGTTGGATTGGTTCGAATTGTTGAGGTCGTTTATTTAAATTTATTTATTTTTAATAATATATAATGTTAGTTCATAAAACATTAATTTATTTATTTCTAAATAATTAAAATTTACCAATCAATTAGAATATCTATTTTGAAAAATTAAGTTCCAAATGGTTAGAAATTATTTTTAACAACTATATAGTAAAAACATACCAAATTAAATAAAAAAATAGATTATATATATAATTTTATCATAAACAAAAATATATATATTTTTAAAATTAACAACAAATTCGAGTTAGTTCAGCTCACTCAATCTATTCCTCATAAAGATGTGGAAATCTCTCCTTACTAGACGCGTTTTAAAACCGTGAGTCTAATGGTAATACATAACTGACCAAAGCAAATAATATCTACTAACGGTGGGCTCAAGTTGTTATAAATGATATCATAACCAAGCACTGGACAATGTTCTACCGAGAACAATGAACCCCCAAGAGAGGTGGATTGTGAGATCCCACATTGGTTGGAGGGGGAACGAATCATCTCTCATAAGGGTGTGGAAACCTCTCCCCAGTAGATGCGTTTTAAAACCAAAAGGCTGACAACAATACATAACGAACCAACCCGAACAATATCTACTAGCGATGAGCTTAGACTCTTACACATAATATTCACCGAAATGAAATGATATAATAAAAAAGCTACTCTTGAAATTGTTGGCAGAAAAAAAAAGGCCTAAAGACAGACAAATTTCATATTACAAGGGCACTCTCTTTATTTATTTATTTTTTCTCTTATTCCAAAGTATTGGTGTCCCCAACTTCCCAAAATGGGTCATAATATTCCTTAAAAATTTATATGAGAGAATTTCAAAAGGGAGAAAAAGAGAAAGGAAATCTAAGTCCTACCTATGATTTTATAATGTAAAAAACAAGTAACCTAAAGCAAAATTTCATCATTGTGTCAAACCAAGCATGGAAAAGATGTTTCAAATGCATTATACACCATGAAAAAGTGTTCCTCTTCCTATTTTTCAACTTCAAAATTTTCTATTTTGATGTGATATTCGTTTAGGATTTGCTACTTATCTCACGAACATAGTTTTGTTTGGTCCATGATTCTATAACAAAGAGTGTAATCAAGTCAAAATCATACCTTTTCTTAATTTTTTGTGTTCATATTGCATTGGGTTGATGAATTTGAGGGTCATATTAGAATTTTTAAATTTGAAATTTGAAAACAATAATGAAAGTAGAATGAAAATGTAAATGGGTTATGTTGTTTTAATTATCTATAACCTTTTGAGTAAAAAAGGTTCGATTTTTCATTCACATATTTGTATTTTGGAGTCATGAAGTATGTAATCGTTTTGTATAGTCCTTTTTCTTTTTAATTCTACACTCTGTTATGGGTTGAACGGGTCCTAACAAATACTTCCAGATTACGAAAAAGTCGAAATGAAAAGAGCTTAATGTGAAACGGCTCGAGCCATACCGGCCCAAGAAGACCATCTGGGCCCCGTTTAACCTTTTTCGGTCCAATTCTAAATTGAATCAAAAAGAGAAATGACTAATTTCTCGATGGCACAACCGAAAGAAAATAGATAAATGTATTAGGGTTTCGTAAATCTGGCTAAAAGTTTTTTTTTTTTAGGACGAGCACACTTTGGTTAACGTTTACACTTTTAATCCATTTAAACGAATGATTAAAAAAGGGAGCGTATTAAGAAAGAGATATACGTGAAGGTGAAAAAAAAAATAACCTGCAAGCAAGAATAAAGGTAACTTGAAAACCGTTTATGAAATCAATAATGGTGATGATTAGAGATGAACACCTGATGAACACGACACACTATAAAGCTTTTAATATGCATTATAATCATAATAGATTTAAGTATGAGCATATTATAATCTACATGTCATCTTGATTAGCTTATCCGTGATTTTGAAAGTTCCCAAGTTTTTTTATCCGTTGAGTTTCCTAATTTTGACAATATCGAGATTGTATTAATCCACCTAGTCTGTGGCCCATAGTTTTGTATTGGTCTGGCAAAATCGGGACCCATACTGTGTCATGTTACTTCATAACACTGCTCATTAGAGCTCGTCTACCCATATGAGTTTTATGTGGGCCTCAGAGCTCTAATCTTTTCAGGATTTTTGTGGTGCTCACATAGGTCCGTTCTTTTAGTTTCTCGTGGTTGGCCCAATCGGGGCATCCTCTGATCGTGATATATCATCACTCGACTCATTTAAGCACATCAATCCATCAAATTCAGCATAGAATCCTAGGGTAAATTTGGAACCATTCTTTATTATTGTCTATTATAATCAGCACACGTGTCATGGTCTATGAGGCGCGACCTCATTCAAGTTCCAGCACTAAGACCGAGTTGATCGAATTTTTTGAAATAAATATTTTTAAATTTTGTAACCAAAATGAATATTTTAAACAAATTAGAAAATAATTAAATAGTCTAAATTAAACCATAAATAATTTAAATAATAATTAAGGTTAGATCAAATTTATAATTAAATCGATAATTAATTATAAGTATTAAATAAATAAATAAATGTGTGTCGTAATTGAAGTACGCTCCCCAATGGCATAAAAGGTCAAATTTTTTTTGGTGTCATTTCAAATGGATTCAATCATTAATGTACTTTAAATATATATATATATATATTATTTATTTTAACATTTATTATCAATTATTACTTTCAAATACTTTTCCCCTTTTTCTTTTCTTTTTATATATAATCACTATTTAATTTTAAAATAAAAGCTGCAAAACTTTATTTTTATTTTTTATTTTTCTTTCTAAATTTTAAATAAAAACTAATTGAAATATTAAACTTTAAAAAAAATGGCTAAATCACATCAATTTAATAATTATTTTATTTATTTCTCGTCATTTAAGCTCCTAATAATAATTAGACGTGGATTCAAGGATCTGCATGTTTGTAATAACAACTAGATACAAATTTAACTGTGTAGAATAGTAAGTCACATTAGAGGTGTTCGTGGGTTGGGTTTGATCGGATTGAGATATTTTTTTAGACTCAACCCAATGATTTGGATTGTAAATTTTTCAACCCGAGAGGTCTATGGAGCCCTTGAACAACCTCTCCTTAATCTGAGGCTCGACTCCTTTCTCTGGAGCCTTCAAATAAAGCACACCATTTTTTACTACATTTTCGAGGTTTGCAACTTCTTTGTTCGACAATTGAGGATTATATTGACATTCTACTGATACCATGTTAGAAATCACAAATCTCCACAATATTATGATATTATCCACTTTGAGCATAAACTCTCGTGGGTTTGCTTTTGGTTTCCTCAAAATGTCTCGTACCAATAGAGATGTATTCCTTACTTATAAACTCATGATCATTCCTTAAATTAGTCAACGTGGGACTCTCTCCCAACAATCCTGAACGGGACAAACCCACATACTTGTACAGCCCAAACCCACTACTAATAGATATTGTTCGCTTTAGCCTGTTACATATCGATGCACCCTCACAGTTTTAAAACGCGTCTACTAAGGAGAAGTCGATACGGAAGAATACAATGGAAGGATAACAAAGAAAACCACTTTGGTTTTTGTTGATGACTTGAAGTGAAGAATGAGAAAAGAAGTGCTTTTTTGGGTACTTTATGGTAACATAAACATAGCTTTCCCAAACCCTTTCTTCAACACTTTGTATAACTTTGGGAAACCCAATCAAAATTGAATCTTTATCTTTGATGAAGGAATTGTGACTCATCAAAATCTATACTTTATTGGCTGCATAAATGTTATCTTTTACAATCCCTTGGTAGTTACGGCCTTTCACAAACGACGCTGATGATAACAACGAACTCGGGTCTCATTCGACTTAGTGCCTCGTAATATTAAATGACAAACCTATTTTTTTTCTTAGGAATAAGACTGCTACTACATGCATTGCATGACGTTTTTGTGCAAAAAAAAAAAAAAAAAACCTAAAAACTATAACATTTATGTAGAAACTATCTATCGTGACTTCATTCCATAATCTCCGGCAATAACACCGGAGGAATCTACTTTCATGACTGTATCTTAACCTCTATTTTCTTTCTCGAATAGGGTTGAGTGCATAGTTGCAACAACCGAACCTCTCTCAGAGAGAAATGTTATTACTCATAAAAATAAATGAAGAAGAAATTAAGTTTTAAAAAAGACAAACATGATGAACAAAAATATTTAAAGATGGTTAAAGCTGAAATTCTCTAACACAATGAAAACTCTAACAAGTTTCGTAGTCAACCAACCAACTCCCTCACACCATCGTCAGCCAATACGTAAGTCTCATCCACGAGAAAGGAAATGTAGTACTATTAAGGAAATAGCTAACTTATTGTCAACGAGTAGGAATTTGACACAGTGTACTATGGTAGCACTAAAAAATACCCACACGATCGTGGTAGCACTAGTATCACTAGTATTGTGGTAGTACTAGTAAGTACCCACACGATCGTAGTAGCACTAGCATCACTAGTATTGTGGTAGTACTAGTATCGTGATGTATTATGGTAGCACCATTGTCGTAGCACTAGTAAGTAAATTGTGCAAGAAGTAGGTCTAACTATGAAACCTTGTGAAGAATATTGTGCAAGAAGTGGCAAGTGATGCTACAAGTTCATAATCCACGTGTTCCTTGGGCAATCAATTCAAATGTTCAAACACCTTCTAATTATGCCGGTTTAAGAACTACTACGATATCCCATATTGATTGGAGAGGAGAACAACGCATTCTTTTAAGGATGAAGAAACCTCTCCCTGACCAAAGCGTTTTAAAAATTTTAAGGAAAAGTCGAAATGGAAAGCGCAAAAAGGACAATATTGCTAGCGTGGACTTGAGCCGTTACAAATGGTATTAGAGCCAGACACCGAGCAATATGTCAGCGAGAAGGCTGAACTCCAAAGAGGTGAACACAAAGCGATGTGCCAATAAGGATGCTGGACCAGAAGGGGTGGATTGGATTCAGCCTCCAATTTCACCAAAAGCTGTCAGCATCTACTTCAAAGTAAGAAGATTTATTCCCTTGTTGGTTGCAGCTTGGGCCAACCTTAAAGCCCAAACAAAATGAGGGCTTGTATGATGATACGACTTATAAAAGTTAGCGTGCACCGTAAAAAGTGAGTTTCGTCCGTCTCTATAGCTATCGTTAGCAAATGTTGTTCGTTTTAGTCTATTACGTATTACCGTTAACTTTACGATTTTAAAACGCATCTATTAAAGAGAGGTTTCTACATCCTTATAAGGAATGTTTTGTTCCCCTCTCCAACCAATATAAAATCTTAGCTTCCGTTTAGAGTCCTTCAATTTTCGACAGTTTTACGAACACAAACATGAATGTTGTAACTCTTCTAATATTGATTTATTCCTTTGATTATGGTGTTAGATGGTGTGTCTTTATCCAGCTACCCATTAGGCTTACGACTCATACATAAACGTACAATCTTTTCCAAAAAATTATTTAAGAGTGGTTGTGACATGATTGCATCTCGTAATCTGAATTGGGATCACTTATTGTATATTTTGATACTCACCATTTTTCACAAAAAAAAAAAAAAACGAGTAAAGGCGAGGGCATCCTAAGCAGTTGACGATTTAATGTTAATTATATCCAAATTCACGTGGAAGCCTATTTTAATGTTAATTATATTCAAATTGATTAAATTTAGAACTGTTATTCATATCATGCATAGGGTAGCAATCTCAATCTAGTAATGTTTTAAAAGTTGAGTCGTCGTATTATCCTTTAATATGTAACGGTCAAGTCCACAAGTAGTAGATATTGTCCTTTTTGGACTTTTCCTTTCGAGATTCCCCTCAAAGTTTTTAAAACGCATCTGCCACGGGTGATGTTTCCACACCTTTATAAATGGTGTCGTTCTCCTCCCCAACCGATGTGGGATCTTGTAATCCACTCGCTTTTGGGGCCAAGCGTCCTTGCTAGCACTCGTTTATTTTTCTAATTGACGTGGAAACAGCACTAAATCCACCCCCTTTAAGGCCCAACGTCCTTACTGGTACAACGTCTCATGTCTACCTCCTTTGAGGCTCAACTTCCTCACCGACATATCGTCCGGTGTTTGGCTCTAATACCATTTGTAAAGGTCCAAGCCCACCGCTAACAGAAATTGTCATCTTTAAACTTTCACTTTCCGACTTTCCCTAATATTACAAGAGAATAAGCTAGTTGAATAAAATAAGAGTGGATAAGCTTAAGGAAACTAAAATAAATTTTAAAATCTTTACGTCACCATTAGGAAGTCACGTTGAATCTTTTTTCATTTTTTTTTTCCAAAATAACTATATAGCATATAAAAAAAAACGTGTCTATTTTAATTATTTTAATTTTTGTGAATACAACGTTAAAAAGCGTTTGGGGCAATAAATAAAGTTTTTTAGTTTATTTAATTTGTAAAATTAGTAATTTGTGTTTTAGGTGTTGAGTTGTTTAATATGTCCATTATTATTATTATTTGTACGATTTCAAGTGATTTTTAAATTACAACGAATTTTAAATTACTTTTATTGTTTATTATCATAAAGAAATTGAATGATATTTTTATATTAAAAAAAGTTTGGACTAAAATAGCGGATTTTATAGAATTTCAAAATAAATTACTTAGCATCAAATGTCAATGCCTAAAGAAATATTGAAGTATCAATTTAATGAAAATATGGACATTAATATCCATAATAAATTGAGATAGCTAGGTCTTCCAAAAATTTATAAATATACATATATATATATATATATATATATATATATATATATATATATTATATTAATAAATAAATATTTCTACTTTTCTCAAATATATTAAAATATCTATTATTATTATTAGATGAGTACCCCACTTCACTTAAATTATAAAGGCTGAATTAAGTTAGATTGGATTGGTCGACATTTTTTTAGTTGTAATTAATATTAGTGGTACATTTAAAAGATAGAATTACAACCAGCTTTACCCTATTTTTAAGATTATTACGAATATTAAGAATATTTAACGTTTGTAATTAATATTAGTGGTACATTTAAAATAGAGAATTGGGTCGTTGGGGGTACAACTAAGTTGCTCGAGTCACCAACCTAAACTAACCAATCTAGTTCGGGTAAGCTGGTGGACTAAGTCCAATTCATTGGAGAGTAAATTTGGAAGATATTTTTGTGAAGATATTTTTAGAAGGGTCATTAGGGGACATGTCATACCCTAAGTGATAAAGATGGGGATAATCCTTATCATTTTAAGGTTTGTCTCCAAATATGAATGTCACACTAACATAACATGTGGTTGCTTTTTTTCTTATTTTATTTCTCAAATATGTTCTTTTTTTATATCTAACTCACAGAATATCACAAATTATTATTTTTTATTTAAGTTTAAATCCTATTTTGTTTAATCTAATTCTAATTAGAGGTATCCATATGCATCCATAACCCGACCAACTTAGATTACCCAACCAAACTATAAATGTTATGTTCGGTTAGATGTTTTTTTTTTTTGGATTTAGATTGAATTGAATTTTTGAAAAATCAAAAAATTCAAATCCATTTGGAAGTTGACATTTTTATAATCAAGTCAATCCGACCCAACTCAACTCTTATTACCGACATTATGATGTATTTGATTCGTGAATGTTTTATATTTTAGTTCTATAAAATTTTAGTTATTAATGTAATGTTGCAGATAAAATAGAATTTTCTTATATAATTCTTTTAAAAAAATAACTCAACAACCAAATCATTGTACCTGTGTTGGATTGGATTGTGAACTTCACTGAGTTACTCAAGTCACCAACCCAATCAATCCGAAAATTTTAAGTTGGTCCAAAAGATTTTCTCAACCCAACTCAAACATTAAAAGTTAGAATATTAAAAATAACATTCTCCGTTTTTAGATCGAAAAGTTAAATATTCATTTTCTACTCTAAAAGAAAATAATATAATTAACCAAAATAGCTTTTCCAACTCATACAAACTAATTACACCGTGGAATAAAAAAAATGTTGTTTTTAAATAAATTCAAAAATAAAATATTAAAAGGTTTATCTTTAAAAAGTTTGAAACAAAAAGATATTTTTAAAATTTAGAAATAAAAAGGTAATAAATCATGAAGTTCAAAGTCGTGAAATTAAAAAAAAATATAAACATGTATATTTTTTATTAATAAATAAATAAATAAATAATGAATTAATTACCTATTTAAATATGCATAAGGAAAATGGTTTGACCTTTGTCTGTGTGCGTTTGTTTTAAAGAAAAATTATTAAAAAAAAAAGAATCGAAAGACTCAAAAAACCATAGATGAAATTCAACAAAATTTGCTCAAAAAATTGAATCCATTTCATTAATCTGCTCAACAGATCGCATTCAAATCACATACTTACACGAGAACAGAGAGGAAACAGAGAATTTGAAAATTCCAAAGCTCGAAACAGATCGGAAACAGAATCAGAGAAGAACGAAACGAAACGAAAATCCATCATCGCGAATGATTTCTAAACAAAATTCACAGTTCAATCTACAGGAGTGAAGAGAGATTCAACATTCAAGATTAAAGATCCTAATCCAACAGCAAGAATCAATCGAATCTCGAAATCAAACACCAGCAATCGGCGAAACAAAAAGCCTCAAGTAAGTCGCTCAGATTAAAAAAGAACCGAATCGAATCGAAACGAATCTACCTGGAATTAGAAACGCGGAAAATAGAGGCGAAGAGGCGAGAGAAGGCTTGGCGAAAACGAGGATAAACTCTGAGCGTATGAGCGGCGGAGTCACGGAGAAGTTCCTCTAGGGTTTCGACGAACAAATTGAGGCTCCGAATTGGCGGCACATAGAGCGTCAATGGCACTGCGGAGAAAGCGACGGCGAAGAACAGCTGAAGCATTGGAACTTGCTAGGATCCGGAATCCAAAACCGAGAAGAATTTGAGAGAATCAACTGAGGATCGAGAAGATGAAGGATTCGATTAAATATAAGGATTGCGCAAAGAAGGTAAGAGACGAGAGAAGTGTTTATCCAAATGGAAGAGGAGAATTGGAAGGAGAATTTGGTGGAAGGAAACTTATCATTTCAATTATTTTAAAATTTATTATCATTTCTTTATCTACAAGAAAACATTTTTGTGAGTCAAAGGTTTGATTCGTCTCGACTCAATACGTCCATTTAAACTAATAAATTGATTCAAACCAAATCAAAATCTACTAGTGACGGCCCAGTTGTAAGATGATAACATCTATTTAAATTTATTGTTTATTTTAGAGTATACATTTTTTAATAATTATTTTTGTTTATATATCCCGCGCTTATCCATTTCATAATGAGTAGCCTCTCGCAATAGTCGTGCACTGATCTTGCTTGCTCCTTTCCTACGAACACAATTTTATAAAAAAATTACTTCGTTCTTCTCACAATTTTATTTCATTATGGATACTTCCAATGTTCTCTGGTCAAGAGTAGCAGTAATTATCATACTTTTGAGAAGATCTTTATCTTCAATGTTCTTGATATTAGACAAAGGAGTTCTTAACATCTTTTATCTTCGATTC
This sequence comes from Cucurbita moschata, assembly GCF_002738365.1. NCBI lineage: Eukaryota > Viridiplantae > Streptophyta > Magnoliopsida > Cucurbitales > Cucurbitaceae > Cucurbita > Cucurbita moschata. The sequence goes on along the minus strand of NW_019268554.1, from coordinate 1,413,401 downwards.
CCACTTCCATTCTAGCGTTGCCAACAATATTGATCGACTCTACGTTTCAATCGATGATTACAAGCCCCAGGGGAAAGAGTTCATAAACGACGAGCACTGGTTCAAATGTCGCTAAAAGATTGTGGTAACTTTTCCTCGAGATCAGCAATCTTTTCAGTGGCTTTGTTTGCAAACTTTGAAGACTGAAGTGTCTTTTTAAGACTCTAGGTACCAAACATGAATCACTCGTTGTTCAAGTTTTAATCTAATGAGTCTCTCTTAATATGTCGTTAGGATCCTTTAAAACGAGGTTAAGCTCTTGAGTTTTTCTTTATTAAGAGACGAATCCTAACTTTCACACATCCATGTCTGGAGCCCTTATTCACGACACTTTTGTTCACAAGTGACTCTAACTAATCATCGTAAAGGTAACTTATAATTAAATTCTATCTTAAACCACTCGTTATCAAGCAAAAATTCAAACAAACCAACAAATAATTTGTGATCGAGACGCTATCTTAAACCACTCGTTATCAAGCAAAAATTCAAACAAACCAACAAATAATTTGTGATCGAGACGTTTTAAAAGCTTACCGACATACTGAACACAAAATTTTATTTAGATAATTATTTTTTTTTTGTACAAATGTATTATTTTTCAGTATCAAATAAATTATTCCAACAGAATTCGTTAGTANAAAAGCCTCAAGTAAGTCGCTCAGATTAAAAAAGAACCGAATCGAATCGAAACGAATCTACCTGGAATTAGAAACGCGGAAAATAGAGGCGAAGAGGCGAGAGAAGGCTTGGCGAAAACGAGGATAAACTCTGAGCGTATGAGCGGCGGAGTCACGGAGAAGTTCCTCTAGGGTTTCGACGAACAAATTGAGGCTCCGAATTGGCGGCACATAGAGCGTCAATGGCACTGCGGAGAAAGCGACGGCGAAGAACAGCTGAAGCATTGGAACTTGCTAGGATCCGGAATCCAAAACCGAGAAGAATTTGAGAGAATCAACTGAGGATCGAGAAGATGAAGGATTCGATTAAATATAAGGATTGCGCAAAGAAGGTAAGAGACGAGAGAAGTGTTTATCCAAATGGAAGAGGAGAATTGGAAGGAGAATTTGGTGGAAGGAAACTTATCATTTCAATTATTTTAAAATTTATTATCATTTCTTTATCTACAAGAAAACATTTTTGTGAGTCAAAGGTTTGATTCGTCTCGACTCAATACGTCCATTTAAACTAATAAATTGATTCAAACCAAATCAAAATCTACTAGTGACGGCCCAGTTGTAAGATGATAACATCTATTTAAATTTATTGTTTATTTTAGAGTATACATTTTTTAATAATTATTTTTGTTTATATATCCCGCGCTTATCCATTTCATAATGAGTAGCCTCTCGCAATAGTCGTGCACTGATCTTGCTTGCTCCTTTCCTACGAACACAATTTTATAAAAAAATTACTTCGTTCTTCTCACAATTTTATTTCATTATGGATACTTCCAATGTTCTCTGGTCAAGAGTAGCAGTAATTATCATACTTTTGAGAAGATCTTTATCTTCAATGTTCTTGATATTAGACAAAGGAGTTCTTAACATCTTTTATCTTCGATTCCCACTTCCATTCTAGCGTTGCCAACAATATTGATCGACTCTACGTTTCAATCGATGATTACAAGCCCCAGGGGAAAGAGTTCATAAACGACGAGCACTGGTTCAAATGTCGCTAAAAGATTGTGGTAACTTTTCCTCGAGATCAGCAATCTTTTCAGTGGCTTTGTTTGCAAACTTTGAAGACTGAAGTGTCTTTTTAAGACTCTAGGTACCAAACATGAATCACTCGTTGTTCAAGTTTTAATCTAATGAGTCTCTCTTAATATGTCGTTAGGATCCTTTAAAACGAGGTTAAGCTCTTGAGTTTTTCTTTATTAAGAGACGAATCCTAACTTTCACACATCCATGTCTGGAGCCCTTATTCACGACACTTTTGTTCACAAGTGACTCTAACTAATCATCGTAAAGGTAACTTATAATTAAATTCTATCTTAAACCACTCGTTATCAAGCAAAAATTCAAACAAACCAACAAATAATTTGTGATCGAGACGTTTTAAAAGCTTACCGACATACTGAACACAAAATTTTATTTAGATAATTATTTTTTTTTTGTACAAATGTATTATTTTTCAGTATCAAATAAATTATTCCAACAGAATTCGTTAGTATTAAATATATATTATAAAAAATAATAATAGTATATTTTAATATCGACCGTTGGTCCAATAAAAACTAATAAAATAAATTAATTTAAAATTTTGAAAGATAACAGCAGCAGTATCGTACGTGCATACGCCGGCTCAAACCCCAAAATCACTTTCCACACGTGCAAATGCCAACACCGTTAAACGCACATGCCAATGAGTCCAATTTCCACGTCAAAAAACCACTTCCAACGCTCGCTCCTCATGCCTTGTCCTTAATTCTATCATGTGAAAAAGAGTATCTCAAATAATAATAATAATAATAATAAATAAATAAATAAATATTTTTTTTTGTAATTTTTGAGATAGGTTGAAAAAATCTTATGTACCAAAAATCTCGAGTTGATTAGCTTGGTGACACGAACCTACCCAGTTGGGTTAAATTGGGTCGAGTTATTATTATTATTTTTTTTTTTTGAAAAAAATCTTATATATGTATAATATATATCACATTAATAACTAAATCTCATACTTTCATAAAACTTAAATATCTAAGATTTACAAGTCACATCACTATTATTTATTTATATAAAAATTAATTATATTATTTATTTATATAAAAATTATATTATATTTTGAGACATTTTATTTTTAAATATTTTAAACAAAAGCTTAGATCAAAAGGTGGATTAGATCTAAAGAAAGATAAATAAATAAGTAATAATAATAATAATAATAATAATTAACAATTAATAAATAAAGAAAAAGAAATAGACAGTTCACTTCACTTTGTATATACTCGTCTTCACTCATCAGATTCTTTCACACCCAAAAACCCCACTCCCTAAAAACCGCTTTTCTCTCTCTCTTCAACCCCACCTGCATTTGGTTCTCTTCTGCAATGGGGTTTGGTTTGTGGTCCTCTCTTGAAGAATGCCATTGAAAGGGGTTTTCAAGGTTCATTTCTTGGTGTTTGTAGACATGGTTTTCATGTTTCATCTCTGTGTTTCTTGTTTTTGATCTGTTTGGTTCCCCGGAAAATGAAGGGAAATGAAGGGAAATTTGTTCTGTTGTTCTTGTTGTGACGTTTTTCTCAGCCGCCAAACAACATTGCTCTGTTTTTCTGTGTTTTTGTTCTGTTTTCTTTGGATCTGTGGGCGTTCATGAACTGACTTACCTTGCATTTTCATTTTCTCTTCAGGGTGTGAGAACGTTTCAGATCTGAAGCTTTTCAAGGTTTTTTGCTTTCTCAGGTGAACTTTCAGACCCCTTTTAACGTTTGGACACTTTGGGATTCTCTTTCTTAAGTTTTTAGTCATTTATAGATAACAGAAGTCTTCTGCCTATGAGGTGTTTGTTTAAATTCCAACGTTGTTTTTGGGTTCTGCAAACGGTAACATTCAGAGATTTTTGTTTTTGGGTGATTTTCTGTTGCCTATTTTTGTGGTAACGACTGGACTATGGCTCTGTTTTCCTATGTATGAGTTTTTTTAGGGCGAGATTTTGAATTTTTGTTGAGTGAAGTTCATTAAAATGGGGTTTGTTTTTGGGGTTTTTTTTAGGTGTGTTTGTGAAATCATTTGAACTGTGAAGATGATGCAAAAGCCTCCACCAGAAGATTTCTTACTGAAAGAGACCAATCCCCACCTTGGTGGGGGGAAGGTCACTGGTGACAAACTAGCAAGCACCTATGACCTCGTTGAGCAAATGTATTACCTCTATGTTCGGGTTGTCAAGGCGAAAGACTTGCCTGCGAAAGACGTCACCGGTAGCTGCGACCCGTATGTGGAGGTTAAGCTTGGAAATTACAAGGGTACGACTCGGCATTTCGAGAAGAAGTCGAATCCTGAATGGAGCCAAGTGTTTGCGTTTTCGAAGGATCGGATTCAGGCTTCGGTGCTTGAGGTGACTGTGAAGGATAAGGATTCTCTTAAGGATGATTTCATTGGGAGAGTTCTTTTTGACTTGAATGAGGTTCCGAGAAGGGTACCACCCGATAGTCCTTTGGCACCACAATGGTACCGGTTGGATGATAAGAAGGGAGAGAGGGCGAAAGGAGAGCTGATGTTGGCTGTTTGGATGGGAACACAAGCGGATGAAGCGTTTCCTGAGGCTTGGAATTCAGATGCTGCAACTGTGAGTGGAGCTGATGGGCTTGCAAATATGCGGTCTAAGGTCTATCTTTCTCCTAAGCTTTGGTATTTGAGGGTGAATATCATTGAAGCTCAGGATCTGCAGCCGAGTGATAAGGGTCGGTATCCAGAGGTTTTCGTTAAGGCTATACTTGGAAATCAGGCTTTGAGGACTAGAATTTCCCAGTCTCGAACTATCAATCCAATGTGGAATGAGGATTTGATGTTTGTTGCAGCTGAACCATTTGAGGAGCCTTTGATTCTAAGTGTGGAAGATCGGGTTGCACCAAACAAGGACGAGGTTCTAGGACGGTGTGCGATTCCGCTGCAGTATATAGACAGGAGATTGGACCATAGACCTGTGAACACAAGATGGTTCAACCTCGAGAAACACGTTGTTGTCGTTGAAGGGGAGAAGAAGAAGGAAATCAAGTTTTCGAGTAGGATTCACATGAGGATATGTTTGGAAGGTGGCTACCATGTTTTGGATGAATCAACACATTACAGTAGCGATCTTCGGCCGACGGCTAAACAGCTCTGGAAGAACAACATTGGGGTTTTAGAATTGGGTATTCTGAGTGCTCAGGGGTTAATGCCGATGAAGACGAAAGATGGACGTGGAACGACCGATGCATACTGTGTTGCTAAGTATGGGCAGAAGTGGGTTCGAACGAGGACGATCATCGACAGTTTCATACCCAGGTGGAATGAGCAGTACACTTGGGAGGTTTTCGATCCCTGTACTGTCATTACAATTGGGGTTTTTGACAACTGCCATTTGCACGGTGGGGATAAGGCTGGAGGATCAAAAGATGCACGGATAGGGAAGGTAAGAATTCGCCTTTCCACGCTCGAAACTGACCGAGTTTATACTCATTCGTATCCTCTGCTGGTTCTGCACCCAAATGGGGTGAAGAAGATGGGTGAGATTCATTTGGCTGTGAGGTTTACATGTTCTTCCTTGCTAAACATGTTACACATGTACTCACATCCCCTCCTCCCCAAAATGCACTATATTCACCCGTTAACAGTGAGCCAGCTCGATAGCCTTCGGCACCAAGCGACTCAGATTGTGTCGATGAGGCTGACCCGTGCTGAACCACCATTGAGAAAAGAGGTTGTCGAGTATATGCTCGATGTAGGCTCCCACATGTGGAGCATGAGAAGAAGCAAGGCTAATTTCTTCAGAATCATGGGAGTTTTCAGTGGCTTGATTGCAGTTGGAAAATGGTTTGATCAGATTTGCCATTGGAGAAACCCCATTACAACTGTTCTTATACACATTTTGTTCATCATCCTTGTGATGTACCCTGAGCTCATTCTTCCTACAATCTTCCTCTATCTGTTCCTTATTGGAGTTTGGCATTATAGATGGAGGCCAAGGCACCCGCCTCACATGGACACCCGCCTCTCCCATGCGGACTCCGCTCACCCCGACGAACTGAACGAGGAGTTCGACACCTTCCCAACTTCCTCCCCTCCTGACGTCGTGAGGATGAGATACGATCGGCTGAGGAGCATTGCTGGGAGGATCCAGACAGTAGTCGGGGACTTGGCTACACAGGGCGAGAGGCTGCAATCTCTACTCAGTTGGCGCGACCCGAGAGCTTCAGCATTGTTTGTGCTCTTCTGCCTGGTTTCTGCTATAGTTCTGTACGTTACACCATTCCAAGTCGTGGCATTCCTTTCGGGGATTTACGTGCTAAGACATCCAAGGTTTCGGTACAAGCTCCCGTCCGTTCCGCTCAACTTCTTCCGGAGGCTGCCAGCCAGAACAGACTGCATGCTATGATGAATGAACTTTTCTTTCTTGCTCTATTGGTAAAATGAAGGGGAAAGCATCATGAAAGAAAAGCCTTTGTTGTTTGCTGTGTTATATTCTTGTTTAGGGGCATTTTTTGGGCATTCCCCAGAAGATGATGGTAGATCTTATTTATGGATTTGTGTTATGTTCAGTATCATTTCAATAGAATTTCTTGGCATTAAGTGTTCGTGAGCTGTTCTTCACTTTAGATCATGATTAGAACTCCATTTTGCTTTTGAATCAATCTATTATGTACATAATGGATCTTTGTATCATATGAATGACTAGACCTTATTATGTGTACTAATAGCATATAGTCGAAATGGAGATTGTCAATTCGAGTATCAATCATTGATTTTGATACCCTTTACATCCATAAGGGTTGCCAATTTGAGTATTAATTGTCTATTTGGGTATCGTTTATCATCCATAAGAGTTGTCAAGTTGATTTGGGTATTGTTTACTATCCTATCCATAAAAGTTGCCAATTTGAGTATTAATCGTTGTTTACTATCCATAAGGATTGCCAATTTGAGTGTTGTTTACTATCCATAAGGATTGCCAATTTGAGTATTAACCATTGATTTGAGGATCGTTTACTATCCAAAAGGGTTACCAGTTGCCAATTTGAGTATTAACTATTGATTTAGGTTTAATTTTGGTATCGTTTAACTATCCATAGGGGTTGCAATTTGAGTATTAACCGTCGATTTGGGTATCGTTTAACTTTTTAAGACGTTACATTTTTATCCGATCATAGGTTTGAACTTCATTCGAGTTAGGTTAAATATAACAAATTTTAAGTATTTAAAAATAGGAAGGAATATTTGGTATATTTGTCAAAAAGAAAAAGGGAAAAGAAATGGAAAGAAGAGTCCAATTTGCATTAAAAGAAAAAAAAAAAAAAAAAAAGTAGAATATAAATATTTTATTTTTCCAACACACCGACCAAATTCTGTGCTGTCAATTACTAAAAAACAGACTCTATTACTTCAGTAAAAAGGACCGACCTTCCATTCTCTTTTAACCTATGCATTTTTTACCCTTGCACTAATAAAAAACCGTTTTCACCCCTAGAACTTAAATGGTAAATGACCTGGCATCTTTGTCCGAATAATAATAAAGTACGTTTATTTAATCGACAGGATTAGACTCTACAAAAATAGGGACAAAGTGGTGAGAAATTTCATGGAGCAGAGTACAGACAATTTTAACCTATGGAGCTAAGCTCCACGAAAATAAGGAGGGGGTAGAGAGAAATTTAACCTACGAAGCTAAGCTCCATGAAAATGGAGAGGGATCGGAGAGAAATTTAACCTACAAGTCTAGGATCTACGAGAACTCGGAGGAAGTAGAGAGAAATTTAACATGCGAGGCTAAGCTGCACCAGAATTGGGAGGGAGTGGAGAGAAATTTAACACGCGAGGCTAAGCTACACGAGAATTGGGAGGAAGTTGAGAGAAAGTTAACCTACGAATCTAAGGTCTACGAGAATAGGGAGGAAGTGAAGAGAAATTTACACCTGTTAGCTAAATTGAGTCGAGTAATATGGTGTCTAGTTAATGGATTTTGCGTCCGCGTATAAAGGACCAGCAGCAAGCAGCTCCATCATCCACATCTCATATGCTAGGGGGTCCCATTCATCATGTGCGAGAATAGAGAGGAAGTGAAGAGAAATTTACACCTCTTAGCTAAATTGAGTCGAGAGAAATTATATTTCTTGTCCCTACCCAAAAATTTGTATGTCTCATTCTTTATATATGAATATAAATATACTTTATATATATATATATATATATATATATATATATATATATATATATATATATTAAACTTAACATATATTTATATTAAAAAATAAAAAAAAATAAAAAAATAGAAATTATATATTAAAAGTTAATAAAATGAATATATATATTTTTATATATAAATGAAAATGGGAGACATATTTGTCTTTCATATACTTTTATTTTTTATTTTTTTTTATGTTTGTTTGAAAATTTTAACACAAATTTGATCTCATTGATATAAAATTATGACTATATTGTCAAAAAAATAAAAATAAAAATAAAAATAAATAATATTTAGCTTAGTCCCATCCTCTTGCATTAAATAATCATTTTTTTTAACGTCGTGAATATATAAAATAGGGGATTTTTAATAATTGAAGTATTAAAAAGACAAAAATTGGTTCAATTAACTCAAATAATGAATGATTGTGTTCCCATTGAAAGGAATAATTATGGGTCCACTCTTTCACTTTATCTTTATAAATATTGGAATTTTGTAGTTTTAATTTATTGGAAGTATTTTAAATATTGGAAATCCAATCTTGTTCGGCCACACATATTGTCTGTACATGCATGTTCAATCATCTACGACTCAGTTCGACTTGTTTTTACACTAGACCAAGTTATTCGACTCGATCTTGTCTCTACTTAGAACTAAAGTCTCTCACATGCAATGTCGCATCTCATCATGTCATCTCGGTTCTCAATCAACATGACCCATATATCTTGATGTCATCCTAAGTATTGGGATGCCCATCGAAAACGGGCTCATGTGTCGTTCATAACATAAGAACATCCCAAATATCTATCAATTTGGATTCTATCAAGGCATTGGACCTTTCGTTTTCTATGTCATATCATTTACGGAATTCGTACTGAATAACGAGTGCATATAAGAACCTCCGACACATGGGTTGGGGTGTCATGCTAGCGCACCTGTGGCATCTAACAGTGTCCTTGAAAGACCCATTTTAAAGGAAGTCACTCGGGACACTTGTCTTGCAATACTTGCCCTCATTATGACACATGCATGTGTCACAATGTAGCTGGCTTAGGCCATAGGGTCCAAGGTGATGGAGAGTTGACATCATGCGTCCCCCCAAGGTGCATTTGAACAAATATGAAAATTGTGCACTAGTTATGAGCTATCCCATTGACGGACCTTCCCTTGGTCTCCGAGATTCACAACATAAGCATGACAAAATAATGTCCAATGGTTGTGGGCTATTTTATCTGGGGCCTCCTCCCCCCTTCTCTCAGACTCCATCTAACACTCACCAGATAAACCATGACAAACTAACTACCTGCAGCATATCCTCGCCTAAGGTAGGGAGAGTGTGACCCAAGATGGCTACCTTGCCCTCAACACTCGTATTCTCTGAGTTGCACACAACAGTGCACCCCTCAGGGTGACACTCGTAAGCCAACCAAGACATTTGCTCATTGTGGTACCAACCCATCCGGTAAAAAAGTTTGAAAGCTTGTAACATAGCCCCACGTTGGCGCTGCACTTCAACCAACTTCTCAATTGGCCACCTTCACGTGACAATCACTGCCTTGACACTTCTTTGATCTTACTGCAACTTCACTTTCTATGCCCACGTTTAGTGTGATGCTCTCTTATCGAGCAGATGCTAGTCTTGACAACTCTTGTGAAACCATCCACCTTAGGCATGAGCGCGATGACTCAAAAAATACACAGGTGCTCGCTTCTTGGAGCACTCCCACGGGGTGAGCAACCCATTCGTTTGGGCCCTCCCCTATTGAACTCAGTTGCCTCTTTGCAGCAATGTCGTCCCCCCATAAAGACTTCCGTCGTACTCAATTTGGCACTTGGCCGATGTTTATATCACGGTTTCGGCTTCTATTCTTACGACCATTGACATTATTCATCTCATGCGAATAACTCCTTGGAAGACATTGACCTACTGTGCCATCTGATTCATCTCTTGCCCACATCGGAACCCCAAGCCCTTAGCAAATGAGTTTGGCTCTTAGTTTTGACCGGTAGAACTCCCCTTGTTGATGTGTCACATCCAACACTCTTGAGCTTGGGAGAGTCTTGGCTTCAATCCACAACTGTCTTTGATCTTGAAAAAACAGTTGTTCGGTCGATATTGATATTCTTGACGCATTTGTGATGTCTTCTTTCAACCCTAGAGTTCATTTCTTTGATTATCTTGTCTGACTAGACACACAAAGTGTGGCTCTGATATCAACTGTCATGGTTGTATATTTTCAATCGTGCAGTGTCATGATTTTGACACGCTCTTCACAAGTCTTAAGGAAAACTCAAACCCCATATACATTATCACCCATTTTTTTGATTTCGTATTCACCAATCGAACATAACTTGTTCGGAATCCAAGCTTGTTTGGCCACACACCCGGCTGTGCATATTTTTTCAATCATTTGCAACTCAATCCAACTTGCCTCTACACTAGGCCAAGTCATCTGACTCGACCTTGCCTCTACTTGGGGCCAAGGTCTCTCACATGCAATATCGAATTTCATCATGTCATCTCAACTTCTAATCAACATGGCGCACATGTCCTGAAACCATCCCAAGTCCTGAGATGTCATAAGCCATCACAGCTCCCTCGTTCATGCCCATCGAGAACGAGCCTATGTGTCATTCATACATCGGAACATCTTGAACATCCATCGATCTGGGTTCTATCGAGGCAACTGACCCTCCTGTGTCTATGCCATATCATTTACGGACTCTGTACCAGATAGTGGATGCATATACCAATCTCCGATACATGAGTTGGGGCGCAATGCCGGCACACCTGTGCCGTCAGACACTATCCTTAAAAGACCTATTTCAAAAGAAGTCATCCGAGACACTCATTGCGCAAAACTCCCCCTCACTGTGACACATGTTAGCTCATTTAGGCCACAAGGCCTAGAGATGGTGGAGAGTTTGGCAAACGGTTATACGGTGTCATGGAGCGTCCGTTCATTGTTCGTTTGACACCAAACTTGACGAGCTTTCATATTTTATATGGATGAACTTGACTCCAGAGCTGCATGCCTAAGTTTAAGGCTCAAGGCCCTACTTGGCCTTTTATCAAGTTTATCTTTGTCCCTCATGTCGACATCATTGCCTCCTTGATTATGCCTCAGTTTGGCTTTAATGTACATCTCTTTAGTGTGTTAGATATTGTATTTTCCTCCTCGGTCACATCAAGACACTCATCTACCTTGGCCGTTGTGTGATCGGATGGGCACCACTTGAGGGTCACAACCTACTTTCTTCCTAATATGGTTTTGACATTCTCCTTCACTTAAACTAGTCATCATCCCCCATAACTTTCTCAAGGACAAAATCACTCCGTGGATTGTGACACTAGGGACTAGACTAACCAAGTATTATGACCAAAGATCGATGACTTCAGACCAAGGTCCTTAGAACAGAAATCGTGTAAAGCCTTTGGTCAGGTTATGGAGTATAGTACCTTAGCATTCACCATGAACACAATTAAGAGCAAAGTAGGTTACTTACTAAGTTTCATACTCACTTTAGTTCTTACACGTTTTTTTTTTCAGGTGATAACTAGAAGCTTGTTGATGAAGAAAGTAGATTTGGAACAAGTGCAACGACGTCTCTAGTTTTTGTGTCGATTTTGTTAGTTGCTTTGAATTTCGTTTCCTATCGGATTTAAACTTAAAATAAATAAGTTAAAGAGAATTTAAAACATAAAGCAAAGTATGCACAACAACACCGGTAGAGCATCTATGCTTCAACGCAAGTCATTTCCTTCATTGTGCATGAACTTTTCTCAAACACATATGATTCATAGTGTGCAGACAGCTCTCTGTCGATGGGCTCTCGTTCTATCGAAGGTTCGTACGATTTCAGGATCGTGTAAATGATCAAAGACGCAATAAAATTAAGCATGTTTGACTCAATATCTGTCTATTTTACTTAATTTTATGATTCAGGATTATATACTAGTTTCTTCTCAAATAAACTTATGTTCTCCCTTATTCTAAGTCCGTGGATAAAAAGTGTAAAGTACAATAAATTCCTATATATCTATACAAAGTTCATTAAGGTCAATCCAGACCTAATCATGACCTTCAAATGAGTTTTTTTTTAATGTCCAAAATACCCTAGAAATTGATACTCTCGCCCTTTTCAAAATAGTCACCTTATTTTTTTAAAATGATTTTCAGGTAAAGGTAAGGTTGTGATGCGAGAGTGACGAATAGGGTTAAGAAACATGCTATAAGACGATTTCAATATTTTGTGTTATGAAACTCGTGGTATATGAAAACTAGAAAGGTTTTGAGTCGACTATACTCTTTTTGTTATATTGTTAGGAGTGTACATCGAACTCAAAAACTTGAAAAAAACTCAATCAACCCAACCTGAATAACCAGGGTTGAGCTTGGTTGGGTTAATTTTCTAGAACCAAACTAGTTCAAATTTCAAGTTCATTAGCCAAAGGTTTAGGTCAACTTACCGACCTGGTCCTATATATATATATATAAAACAAAGCATGCCCACACACACATGCATGCAACTCCTCGCCCTCATCAACAAGACACATCTCATCACCTCGCCTTTGCCCACGCTAACAGCCACACTCTTCGCCCTCGCCATCGTCGCCATATGCAAATAAGATACCCCTCATAGACGCAACTCCTTACCATCACTACTAGACGCAAACACACTTTGCAAATGCATCTCCTCTCCTCATCCGCAACCATAAACCTAACCTAACCCAAAAATAGAGGGTTGGTTGAGTTGGGTTGGGCCGGGCTAGGTTGTGAAACAAATTTTGAGTTATTTGGGTTTCCAATCCAACCAATCTAAAAATTCTCGACTCCTCAAATCAAGCCCGTGTATACTCCCTACATATTGATTAAAAAATTCTCGACTCAACCCAACTCAACTCCTATATTCTCCCTATATATTACTATACAGATATATTAACCTATAACAATACACATCAACATTAAATTTACTTGAACAACTTATTAAAAGTTAAATTAAAATTAGTATTAAATTTTTTTAAAAGTTAATAAATTAAATATATAATTTTTTTTTGTAGAGTTGGGTTAAGTTTAACAAAAAAAAAAAATATATATATATATAATTGGGCTAATTAGTGATATAACAGTTTCTTTCTTATTTCTACACAGGCCTCATTTTTTTTTTTTTTCTTGTTCCTGCAATATAATCGTAGCACCCAAATCCATCGTCATCAACCAGAAACCCCTACATCGGTTTTCTCTTCTTGAATCTTGATGTCCCTTCAATTCCGTTTATATTATGCTATTTCATTCCAGTCCAATCGAATCCAATCCTATTCGATATAATCAATCCTCTCCTACTCTTCACCAGATTTGCTTCAGGAGGACGGCGTTATTTCGATCCGCCGACGATCTGTTAGTATTTGTTTTTTTCTTCTAATTACCTATTGCGATTGTAATTCTTAGCTGCTATTCCATCTTGGCTTACTTTTTTCCTCCCGATCAGATTGGGTTGATTTCGGGTTGTGAGACAATGGAAGAATTGAGAAATGTAACTATGAGAGTTTGAAAGATGCCTGGGTTAACGCAAAAAAATGACCATTTAAATGGTGGGTCATCGGCTGTATACTCGCTCTCCGCCAATGGGTTTTGGTCCCAGCATGGCGACGATGTTAGCTACGTTCAGCTCCAGAAGGTATTCATTTCTTTCGTTGCCAGAAGATTTAATTCGAGTTTTCGTTTCATCATTTTTTTATAGGAATAATTGGCACTAGATTAGATCACTTTCCTGCTCTGTATTTTTTCCCGAATTATACTAAATATTACTCTGGATTTACTACTTCTGACGATGTAATCTAGGCAAGGAGTGTCTAGCATTTTAGATGTGCGAGTTAAACACTTCAGACCTTTCATCTTTTACTCAAAATACAGTTACCGAATTTTCGTATTTTTCCTCTACATGTTGCTCTCTGTGACCGGCAAATCTGCTTTGTAGGGAACTAAAGTATCACATTGTTTAATTATGACATTGTGTCGTTAGTTGGAATAAGTATGATCTAATTCCCGCATTACTTAGAACTTATGTCATGAACTGACCATTGACTGATAAAGATGTGTTTACTCTCAATGTAGTTTTGGAGTGAACTGCTGCCCCAAGCTAGGCAGAAACTCCTGAGAATTGACAAGCAAACTCTCTTTGAGCAAGCTCGTAAGAATATGTACTGCTCTCGATGTAATGGTTTGCTGCTTGAAGGATTTTTGCAGATTGTCATGTATGGGAAATCTTTACAACAAGGAAACACATGTGTGAATCATACTTGCAACAGATTAGGGGTTTCAAAAAGTCAAACTTGCGATGGGTCATTGGCAGTTAATGGGTTTCATGATGAAATTCAAGACCCATCTGTCCATCCTTGGGGTGGTTTGACCACAACGCGTGAGGGGTTGCTGACACTTTTGGGCTGCTATTTGTATTCAAAGTCTTTCCTGGGTCTCCAAAATGTAAGTGCTTATTTTTAGTTTTCTTAGCTGTTAAGCACTCCATATTAAGTCATTATTTAATGGTTAAGGTTTTCTTTGGAACAGGTATTTGACAGTGCACGAGCTAGGGAGCGAGAGCGTGAATTGCTTTATCCTGATGCTTGTGGTGGGGGAGGTCGAGGCTGGATAAGTCAAGGAACAGTGGGCTATGGCAGGGGACATGGTACAAGGGAAACATGCGCCCTGCACACTGCTAGGCTTTCTTGTGATACACTGGTGGATTTCTGGTCAGCATTAGGAGAAGAAACTCGACAATCTCTTCTAAGGATGAAAGAAGAAGATTTTATTGAGAGACTAATGTACAGGTCTCTAGCAAATGCTCATCCCTTGTTTCATGCATTGCATTTAAATAAATGGAAGGAAAATGTGATAGTTGAGGCTTGATGGAGATTTGAGAAGATAATGTGACCTTTAGAGATATGAAGTATCATGAACACATTTTGGAGTAAACTAACATAAACAAATAAAAGGTTGATTTCTTGGTAAGGATGAATCTGATTTTTGTCTGCATCTTTTTTAGTAATCTTTTATCTGCATTTTGAAGATTCAAGCTAGTCTAGAATTCTGCTGTCTAGATTTGTTGAATAGATATAATTTTCAGTTAGAGAACCTATAGCTCAAGTAAATTATATGGTTTACAAGCCAAGCAACATCCAGGTTGTGTATTGTGCTCTCATTGGTTAAAAACTCCTTGCAACCTAAGATATTAAAAATCTTAAGTTTTCTAACTATCAAGAATCGTAGATTTTATGCCAACCTAAACATAGTTCAACTGGTTAAGACATTAATACATTTTTCCTAAAGGTCACATGCTTGAATCTCCACCCCTTGATGACCTCAAAAGAAAATTGTAGAGTTAGATGCCAAGAGGGTAGACTTGGGAGATTCTTGGACATAAAAGAATAACATAGCTTCTAATATGCTCCTCGATGGACAGAAGAAAGGTCTTTATTTGAGCAAGGATATTGCTTGAGAGAATTAAAAGGTACGAATCCACAATAAGTTTGGATTTGGACTAAAAGCAATTGGATTCTTTTTTGCAAGTATTGAATGTTATAATTTGGAGGTTCGAGCAACCTACAAAGAATTGTACAAATTTGAGTACTTCTAACTTATAGCTGACTGTTTGTATTTTAACTTACCCATGGTTATGGAACCAAATCCATTAATATAGAACATTTGCATTTCACTGTGAAAAAGTGCTTTATTGTAGTGGAATAAGATGCTTTTGTACATTGATGTATATATTTAATTTATTTGGAGCTATTTGAGCGGAATCCACTTTTTGGAGAATTTGGATCAATCAATAACTTCTTGTTACTTATTGACCCTTATTTGAATACTAAGGCCATTCTAATTTGGGTCAATGTGGTGAAAGCTATTTTTTTGGGAATCATGGATGGAAAGAATCAAAGAATTTTCCGTGGCAAGAATCTTTCTTGGTTCGAAAGATTGATTATGCTCATCTCGAGAACTGTTGGAGTTCTTTATCAAAGATTTTTGTTGGTTTTTCGCTTAGGATATTTGCCTCGATTGGCATGCCTTTGTATATCCTTTTTAGGTTATTTTGCTTACTTGTTTGTTTCCTTTTATTCCTTTTTTATTTTATTTTATTTTATTTTATTTATTGTTTTCTTATTCACTCCTTAGCCTAGTGGAGTTTGTATCTTTGAGAATTAGTCTCTTTTCATTCCCTTAATGATTAGTTTCATTTCTTGTTAAGAAAAACAATAATAAAAATATTTCTAGTGGAACATCTTTCACAATCCCTAGGAGATAGTTCATTAGTAATAATTGTTGTATGGTTCACTGAGCATGTCTTAAACTAGTTATTTCTTCAAGTGATGAGGATAAGAATCTCGTAGGGGTTTTGTATAGAAAGGGGAGAACATTCCTAACTCATTTGCAGTTTGTTGATAATACATTTTTTTTTAGGTGAGGATGATCGAAGTGTGATTGACAATCTCTTTAAAAGTGGTTAAGACTTTTGAGATGGCATTAGGATTGAAGGTGAATCTAGAATAAAGAACCATGGGTTATGTAATTAATATGGGCTAGTGACTGGAGTGAAGTCGTAACAAGGTAGCCGTACTGGAAGGTGCGGCTGGATCACCTCCTTTTCAGGGAGAGCTAATGCTTGTTGGGTATTTTGGTTTGACCCTGCTTCACACCCAAAAAGAAGCAAGCTACGTCTGAGTTAAACTTGAAGATGGAAGTCTTCTTTCGTTTCTCGACGGTGAAGTAAGACTAAGCTCATGAGCTTATTATCCTAGGTCGGAAGAAGTTTAGAATTCCTATCTTTGATCATAAAAGCTAAGTGAAGTTGTTGAATGATTTCTTGTTGGGGAGGGGGGTGAGGAGGGTGGAAGTCTCGATTTGATTGGTTGGGAGGTAATGCCAAGGCCGGTTGACCTTGGAGGGCTGGGCATAGGCAATATGGGATTTTATAATGAGAGGCTTTTTGACTAAATGGTTGTGATGTTTATCTTTGGAGTTGAACGCTTTATTTTATAAGGTCATAGCTAGTTAGTATAGTCCTCATCTTTTTGAATGGAACTCAGTTGGGGATTTTAAAGACGTTCAAAAACCCCTAGAAAGTTCTCTCTTTAGATGGTCCCTTCTGTAAATTTGTTAAAATGCTTTGTGGGGGACAACTTAAAAACTTATTTCTAGGAAAGCTCAATGGGGGATACTACCTCTACATCCCCTCTTTGAGGATTTGTCTTGTGGCATCAATCATTTCACTTTGAAAATTCTTATGCGTATAATTAAAGTTTTTGCTGCTGTCGTTAGATAGGGAGGTGTGGGATGTGTTTGCATTCCTCTCTCTGTTGGAAAACTTCGTCTTACCTTGGGTAGTAGTGATATTGGTGTTTGGCTTCCCAATCCCTTTAAAGAGTTTCTTGTCGTTCATTTCTTACCCTTCTAGAAACCACCATGCACAATTTTTTTTCTTTTTATTTTCCTCGGTGTGGAAGCTATTCATTTCCAAAAAGGTTAAACTTTTTGCCTCGCAGGTCTTACATGGGAGAATCAACACTATGGATCGTATTCAGTGGTTTTTCTTTTTTCCTTCATTAGGGTTACAGTGGTACACTCTATGTAGCAAGGCATATGAAGATTTATGCCATATCCTTTAAAGATGCATGTTTCTCTCATGGTTTAGGACTCCTTTTTGGAGATATTTGGTGTGTGCATGGCTTGAAACATGAATTGTTCTCTTGTCTCATGATGGAGGACGTTTTGTTCCACCTAATTTATGGACCATTTTGGTTAGTGAGGAGTGAGAAATTTTTGGGAGTTAGAGAGGTTGTGGGAAGAGGTGTGAGCTTTTGCCAAGTTTAATGTTTCTCTTTGTGCACTGGTGTTTCTATAAGCTAAAGATTTTTGGAACTACCTTCTTGGTCTTATTATATTTTATTGGGGCCCTTTCTTATTGCGTTTGATCAGGTTGGCTGGGTCTTCCTTGATGTGATCCCTAGAGAGAAAGGATCTGGTGCACAGTGGAGAAAATGGATTTGAGGTTGTATATCAAGTGCTAATTACTCAATCATCATCAAGGGGAGACCCCATGATAAAATAATTCCCACGAGGTTCAAGGCATGGTGATCCGCTCTCACCTTTCCTCTTTTATCATTGTGGCTGGTTTTCTAAGTAGGCTTTTATGCCATGGGGCAGCAATGGGTCTGATCTAGGTGAATGGAATAGGTCAATTCTATCTTCTCATGAACCACCTTCAATTTCTACACACTACTTTTCTTCTCTATGGATCCCATTGCAATTGTTTGATATTGTCACTATCCCTGAACGGGCAACTTGTCTAAACATAGATTATAGAAAAAACTGAAGTTTTGTGGGTCAATGTTGAAGATGCGGTTTTGGATGAATTAGCCATCACTTTTGGTTGCAAAAAGGGGTTGTGGCCTGCTTCATACTTGGATCTTCCTTTGGGAGTAATCCTAGAATTTCTCTTCTGGGAGCCCACATTAGAGAGAATTCGACAGAAGCTACACAATTGGCTGCATTCATATATATCTAGAGGATGGATACTCTCATTCAAGCAACTCTATCTAATATGATGCCTATTTATTACCTATCTTATTTGATGCCATAAAAATCGGTTCAAATCATGGAAAATATTTTAAGAGATTTTCTTTGGGAATGCACAGCATCAATTTGAGGAAAACTGTAAAATCCCTCGCATTAGGAAGTTTGGGAGTTGATAATATATCACAAAGGAATTCAGCTCTTCTTGCAAAATAGAATTAGCGCTTCCTTCATGAGTCCATTGTCCTGTGGTGTAAGGTAGCGAAAGTCAAATACTATTAGACACTTATGGAACCTATTTGGTCAGCTTCTCCTCATCTCAAATCTACCAAAGGTTATCTGGAAAGGTCTTTTTCCAAAAAGGACCATGGAACTTGTTCCTGGAGGAATTAACACAGGAGATAAGATCGGGAGAAGATTGCTTTTTCAATAACTTTCACCCCATTGGCATTTATGTGCACATCAAACTCAGAATCACAAGAAGCTGATTTGGGTCATCCTTTTAAGGAGTCCAAGAAGCTGATTTGGTATACTATCAATAGGGATTTTATGTGGATTTTTTGGCCAAAGAGAAATAATTGATTTTCAATGGGTTGGAGACTCAATTTATAGTGTTATGGATACCATCTTTTTTACTGCTTTTTAGTGGTGCAAATGTACATCAACATTTAAAGATCATTTCTGTTATCTGTAAATTTTAGTCTTGTAATTCTTGAAATCCACCTTTAATGGGATTAGTATTTCATTCAGAGTCTTGTGATCTATACTTTCTAGCTGGCAATCATTTTTGTGATCCACCATGGGTGGCTGGAAGTTTGCTTCTTTTGTTATTTCATTTGTCAATGAAATATTGTTTCTCATTAAAAAAAAAAAGAAAAAGAAAGAAAGAACACCAAACAGACAAAAACAATCTAACTTGATCCCCAAAACCATCAAGAATAGTAGAGTCACTTGCCTACAAAGTCCTTTTGTTTCTTTCATACCACAATCTTCACAAAAGTGCTACCACCGAATTCTACTACAAAATACTAGAATTTTCCCAAAAAAGGGCCTCATAAATAATCTAGCTGATAAAGAACGTCCAAGCACTTCTTAAGAAACACCCAGCTTATGTTAAAAGTTCTGAAAAGGTTGGATGGACCTGTGGGAGGAAGCAAACGGGGCAAAGAAATGTGGAAGAATTTCAATCCTTGAAAGGGAGGATGCCTGACTTTGGCTGATGCTGGTGCTTTCTAAACTCCCAACGTTATATATCTACATTTTTTATCCAAAGAAAGATAGTAGTAACCTGAAATAATTTTGATGGACTTCATTTGGGATGGAGGAAAAGAAATTAATAAAATAGCCATTAGTTAATTGGGATAGTCTTTTAGCTGTGGAAGAAGGTGATGCTGGAATTTTTAAGTTGAATGAAAATTACGGAACTTTGCCTGATAAATGGCACTGGAGATTTCCTTTGGAGAAAGGGGAACTGTAGAAGGATATAGTTTGTAGCATCTATGTAATGAACGGTTGTGGTTTCAATCTCTTTTGGAGGTTTTTTTTCTTCTTCTAGTATTAAAAAAGTCGCTTTGGTGGAGGAGTATGCTAATTGGAATCTTATGTTTTGAAAGAATTTATCACTATCAGGAAAGGGAGATAAGGTTTTTTGGAATCCAAGGAAGGTAAAAGATGTTAATATTTACATTGATTGGTAATGTTTCCAGTTAAATCTTTATTTTTGCATACCCAACGTGGAAGTTATTTCAAGAAAGTTTTGGCTTCAGCAATCTGGAGGGGAAGCTCCATAGAAAGTTTATGCTTTCTTTTGTCTGGCTTCAACTCGGTGTAAAGAATTCAAAATAGATGGTCTACTATAATATTTCTGCCAAGTTGTTCATTTATATAAATGTGAAATGGAGGATATAACAAATTAATATTATTTTACTAATCATTTTAGTCTTTCTACCTGCTTGGTGCAACTCATGGAACCATAAGCCTTTTCTTTACAGGACGTAGCCTCCTCTAATCCAATGAATGCATAAGAATCAAACCTAAAAATATGAGCCTAATTTTGAAGTGTGCCTCAAGGTGAAACCTCAAAAGTCTTGTAAAAATCGTTCTACTTACTACGTTTTTCACTTAGTTGAACGAATTTAAATATTATTTCAGATTATCATAGTAAGATAGGTATACTGGAAACATGCCTGATTTACTCTAATAAGGAGAGCAATACTTTGTGTATCTATCCTTATGTTAAGTTCTCTTGTCTGCATTTTTCTTGCCTTGTAATTATTAGTTTTTTGCTTCTTACATTATATTGATTCTTTCAGGTTTGACAGCAAGAGGTTTTGTAGAGATTGCAGAAGAAATGTGATCCGTGAGTTCAAGGAGCTGAAGGAGCTGAAGCGCATGAGGAGAGAGCCTTGCTGCACTAGTTGGTTTTGTGTTGCAGATATGGCTTTTCATTACGAGGTGCATCCTTGCACTTATATTCAACTTTAAGCGCTCTTCTACCATCATGGATTATAATTTTAACTTTAGGATGAATATGAATCGAGACATGATGACTGTGTAGACCCTGTGAGGTTTTTGAAGAACGCGTGCTTGTTGCAATTGGCATGAACGAAATTATATTTGCTATTGTCTCAGGTCTCAGATGATACAATCCAGGCCGATTGGCATCAAACCTTTGCTGACTCTGTGGAGACATATCATTATTTTGAGTGGGCTGTTGGATCAGGAGAAGGAAAATCTGACATTCTGGAATTTGAAAATGTTGGCATGAACGGAAGTGTCAAAATGAATGGCCTAGATCTTGGTGGTTTGAATTCATGTTTTATCACCCTCAGAGCTTGGAAATTAGATGGACGCTGCACAGAGCTGTCAGTGAAAGCTCATGCATTAAAAGGTCAACAATGTGTTCATCGAAGACTTATAGTTGGTGATGGATTTGTTACAATCACTAGAGGGGAAAATATTAGGAGGTTTTTTGAGCATGCTGAAGAGGCTGAGGAGGAGGAGGTTGTTCTCTTTCTTGTAATTGTCTCTCTAGGATTTTATGCCTGCTTAGAATTTTGCACGATATTCATATGCAATATTATATTTCGAACTTAAAATTCTTTGTGGGGTGACAAATATTTCCTTTTCTGTTGTGAAAAAAGAAAAAGTTTCCTCTTCTAAATCTTGGCAACTCTAATTGGTTCTCTGATTTTTTTGGCTTTTAGGAGGATGATTCGATGGATAAGGATGCAAATGATTTGGATGGAGATTGCTCTCGTCCTCAAAAGCATGCAAAGAGTCCAGAACTTGCTCGGGAGTTTCTTTTGGATGCTGCAACTGTCATCTTTAAAGAACAGGTATGTTGTTTTCAACCTTTTCGGCCTGTACTTTCTAGCTAATTTGCATTTGAGATATTGTTCTTTCTATAAGACAGATCTCATGTTCTTGTTGTAAGAAATTTCATTAAGCACCAGGGATATAATTACCAGATAGGCACATTGGTACAAGGAAAAACCAGCTAAAAGTTAAATGTCTGCATCTATAGAATCAGATGAAACGTTTTCCATTATTTTTAAATGAGATTCTTTATACGTGTGTGTGTGTGTGTGTGTGTGTGTGTATTCTTTCTTTTGTTTTTGTTTTTGGTTTTCCAAATCTTTTAGATTTTATTTAATGAGATGTAGAAAAGATGTCTAATTTGCAGTTAATTTCTTCCAAGACTTTCAGAAAATAGTGTAGATTATGTTAGGCGGTTCAAATAGTTTGTTTTTACTCGAGATAGAGTGGATTCAAGAAATGAGTCAGTGCAAGACACGGAGAATTGGAGAGAATTAGGGAGAAGAAAGATAGGAGAAATTCTCAAAACATTTAAACTAATTTCAACGTTGAACTTTGCTGTAGTATACTAGTAAGTCAATTAGTTTGTTGGGATTCTAAAAAATCCAACATCTTCGGATATTTAGCATCCAGAATGAAATATAAATGTTCAGCATCATTCTGTAGCTGTTTTTGAATTACACTAACATTTTTTATGTTTAGAGATATTTGGTTGTTGTATTCATTTGTAAGATTTATACATGGAAATGAGCATTCAACACTCCAGAGTTTAAATTTTGTATTCAACTACATTAAGTTTAAAGTATACTGATCTATTTATTTAGAAATTTAATTATATATCTATTACTTGAAGGCCATCAAGCAATCAATTGCGGGGTGTAGAACAATGGATAAGTGCAGTGGAGAGTTATTCTGTTGTTTCCTAAATGATTACATCTCTTATTTGAAAGAAATTTCTCTTGATCCCTCGGGTTCTTTTTCGACCGAATTTCTCTTGATCCCTTGGGCTTTTTTTCAACCAAATCCCCTCTTCTTTAGATTGAGAACTGAAGACCGGCCTTAATGTGGCTCTTTGTCGAAGTAAATTTGGGATTTCAAAATCCCCAAGAAGGTGAAGATCTTCCTTTTGTCATTGGCACATGGAAGTCTGAGTATGCACGAAAGTCTCTAAAGGAGGAGTTTTTCTCTTGTTGGTTTTTTGGTTTGTACCCTGTCCTGGTGCAGTGAGGAATTTGCAGACCGTCTTTTTCTGCTTTGCCCTTTCGCTATACGTGGTTGACTTAAGCTGCTGGATTTTTTTTTCTTCGTACCTTCTCTTCCCAATTAGGTGGATGGTTGGTTGTGGGAATCATTGGGTGGTTGGAAGCTGAAAGACAAAGCTGGGATCCTTTCGGGGTTTGCTTCTAGAGCTCTTTTGTGGAGTTTATGGCTGGAGAGTAATAGAAGGCCTTTTGAAGATAAGCCTTCGTCTTTTTGAGTTTTTTTGGGATTGTGTACAGTTTAATACCTCTTGGTGGTGTCATAGCTATAAAAACCTCTTTTATCATCTACCTCTATCCATGATTATTTCGGACTGGCTAGGTAATTGTAAGTAGTTCCTTGGGTGGGGGCTCCCTCATCCCCCAAGCCTTTAAGTTGTTGTCTCTGCCCTTTCGGTTGTACGTTACTCGAAGTTCTTATAAGAAAAAAGAAAAAAGAAAAGACCTTGTGAATTTTTGCTTGTTGGATTTGCCCATCTGCTTATTAAAATCTGATTGAAAGCTCAAAGTTCTTTTGTTTTTTTCTTCTCCTCACAGTCCAAGGAACTTCCCCAATGATAGTTTATTAAGATTGCATTGCAAAATTTGATACCAGAACTGATCCAAGTTTTCCCTAGGGAATTGTGGATTGTTTTTATTCTTATACTTTGTGGTCTTTGTCAGGTTGAAAAAGCATTCAGAGAAGGAACAGCTCGCCAAAATGCTCATAGCATTTTTGTTTGTCTAGCACTAAAATTATTGGAAGAACGAGTTCACATAGCATGCAAAGAAATCATTACTCTAGAAAAGCAGGTTTCAAGCGAGGCTATGTCATTACTCACATTCATTTACAAGAATCTAAATTTATCTTTACTGCTAACCTATGTGAATTTTGCTTCAGATGAAACTTCTTGAAGAAGAAGAGAAGGAAAAGCGTGAAGAAAAGGAACGCAAAGAGCGGAAAAGGACAAAAGAACGAGAGAAGAAGCTCCGAAGAAAAGAAAGATTAAAAGGGAAGGAAAAGGATAAAGATAAGATAAGTTCTGAATCAGCTGAAGTATGTTCTCATTCTGATATCTTAGAGGACTTATCCCCATGTGTTTTGGAGCAAAATTCCATCTCTGTCGATGAAACATGTGATGCCAGCATTCCTGAATCCTCTGATACTCTGGATGAGCAATTTTTAGATGAATCCATTATTTCAGAAGTGCAAAGTTCATATGATGATGGCCTTGCCGGGAAACCTACTGATGGGAATGATGGAAATGAATCTTTCATGGTTGATTCATCAAAGTTTTCTCGCTGGAGATTAAAATTCCCAAAGGAAGTTCAAGATCATTCTTTCAAGTGGTCTGAGAGGCGACGATTTTCAGTTTCCGAAAATGGGGCAGGAGCTAGCAGATCTGAGCAAAGATATTATGGTGATAGTTTGGAGAATCCTTCAAGAACCATGAATGGATCAAACAGGAAACTAAGAACGAATTCATTAAAGGCGTATGGTCGACACATCTCTAAGTTCAATGAAAAGTCGCACTCTTCCAACAACCGGGTATCTTACGACTACCGTTCCTGTGTCTGTAACCAAAATAATGAATTAAACAAAAAGGCAGAGGCATTTGTTTCTTCAGTTAGAGTTAATCGAGATGTCAAATCTGCGAGCACGTCAGAATCGTCATTTGATATGTCCAAGCAGTGTTCTCATTCTAACAGGTACAGCTATGGAGATCATTCTCGTGATGGTGGAAGATTGAAAAACAAAAACAATTCTCCTGGTAAAGATTACGTTTATTCAAAGAAAGTTTGGGAGCCCATGGAATCACAGAAGAAATATCCTAGAAGTAACTCAGATTCAAATGTAGCAATGAAGTCTTCAACTTGTAAGTTTAATGTTGAACCCGATTTTGACCTTGTGAAGTCGGGGCATGATGCCTGTAGTGGTGAAGTTGCTGTGACTTCGAGTACAGTTGATCAAGAAGAGAGTAATTCGACTGAGTCGACCTCTGGTGTTGAATCAGATGAAGTCTCCCAAAATGGACTCGAATGGAAGGATCATAAAAACATAGAAGAAGATGCATGCGAGGTAACAAAGCGTTCGGTAAATTCAACAGGCACGACATTGACATCGAGTGGGACTAATAACCGAGTAGGAACTAGGTCTTTAAATTCTGATAGCTGCTCATCATGCCCGAGTGAAGGAGACAGTAGTAATATCTGCTTGAACCATGGAAATCTGGAATCGTTGTCCACATCTGACTCCGAAGATGCTAGTCATCACTCAGAAGGAAAAGAATCTTCAGCATCCATTCAGAATGGCTTCTCTGAACATCATGAGACAAGGATGGATAAAGTAGTTGAAGTTGATGCCTTGGGGATCAGGAACCATTCCGGTCTTTTGCAAGAGATCGAGGGATGTAAAGTTCAAGTAAATGCACCGAACCGAGTTCCCCGGGACTTCGAAGCAGGATTCTCTGCTGTTAGTTTGGACTCCTCCCCATGTCAAGTGACACTTCCTCCAACTCAGAATCAAACTCAAAATATTCACTTTCCAGTGTTTCAGGTTTCTCCAGCGATGGGTTATTACCATCAAAACTCAGTTTCATGGCCTGCAGCAGCAGCTCATGCTAATGGGATAATACCTTTCTCCTATTCAAATCACTGTCTGTATACCAATCCTCTTGGGTATGGTTTAAGTGATAACCCACGCTTCTGTATGCAGTATAGCCATTTGCATCATCTAACTACTCCCGTCTTCAACCCGAGCCCGGTTCCTATTTATCAGCCAGCTTCCAAAGCCAACAATGGTGTATACACCGAAGAACGAAGTGAGGTCCCCAAGACAGGTTCAATGGTAGAAAGCTCAGATGTTGTAGCTAATCCCGACGTCATCGGTACCACTGGACTCCCATACGCAATCAGTTCACCACCAGGCAGAGATCGTAAGCAAAACGACACTTCCATATTGCCAAACGACAGCTCAAGCTTTTCATTGTTCCATTTTGGAGGGCCTGTTGCATTTTCAACAGGAGGTAACTTAAAGCCCATGCCTTCCAAGGAAGACGATATTGTTGGGGATTTTTCGAGAAATAACGAAGCAACGGATGTTGTTGACAATGTCCATGCTTTCAATAAGAAGGAAACTGCCATCGAAGAATACAACTTGTTTGCAGCAAGCAATGGCATGAGGTTCTCATTCTTCTGAATGGGAGCATGATGATATATGAGGGGACTGTTTTCGAGTTTCTAGTCCCTATCTTCATATTAATTTTTTTTTTTTTTAATGGAATTTTACAGTACTTCCTACATAATAAATTTTCTTTTCTTTTTTTTTCTTTTTTTTTTTAAAGTAGTTGATTGCTCCCAAAATTTGTCTCATTATTTTCGAGATGTGAGAACACACAAAAGAAAAAAAGAAAAAAAAGCAAAATTGGATGAAGGAGTGCTATGATGTTTGAAAGTTTTCTAAATGAGATGAGTCTTCTTGTAGATGAAGAATGTGTTTATATGAACATTTTGCTGCCCATATTTGCTTAGAATGGTACATAATTGGTTCACATTCCTGTCATCTTGACTTTGAACGGACTCAAAATCATGGATTGCGACTAATTTCTAGTTTCTTGATATGTTTTCGATCGATCTCTAGTTTCTTGATGTGTTTTCGATCGATCTTAGTATTAGGGATTCTTTTTCGGTTAACAGTGAAATCTTATTGCATCCGATATCTTCTTGATTGGGATTGTAGGGTTTCAAGTTACTTTCTTGATTGAGATTGTAGGGTTTCAAGTTACTTACATAGATAATGGGTAAATATTCATGTGAGATCTTTCGAATGATCTAAATGATTTTTATTGGTTCTTCGTAATTTACACTAGTTATTGATTCTTGTTACTTTGAAACCGAAACTATTATGATTTTAGCTTGATCAAAACTTTATTTTTGGTTAGAAATTCTTGTGGCTTGCATTTCCGACAAGCCCATTTCTTCATCTGCTTGGTAAGTATGAGCTATTTTGGAGGTCTGGGCTCGTTAACATACCCCTCTACGCTTGAGGTCCACATGTCTATACATAGTGGTGGACATGTCTACGGATAACGTGTTGAAGAAGTAATCTATGATCATATGATATACAATATGCATGAGGTCTACTAAGACGATGCACATAATACTTTCATACTTATCATGACGAAATTTTTTACGAGACGTATATACATATTTGTGATATTTCATTCACGCTCATCTATACATGGTATATCATAGTGTATCGCAATGCATAAACATGGCCATATCAACATATCAATAAAATTTAAACAAAAAAGAAAATGCATGGATCACATGATTGATTGAGATATCATGACATAAACAATTACACAAATAGGGTCATAGGGTACGTGTTATTCATGCATCAAATAATTTCATCTAACCTAGCTCTTAAGAGCTCCAACAATAAGTTCGCTTACAGTTTTCAAGCTCAACTTGTTGCTCCTAAGTTTGCTGTGGGCGGACATTCCTATGTTTAGCTTTACGTGATCTAATTTTACTAACGACATTTCATCTATTTAGAAAATTGAGCTTAGAGTGTAGCCGTAGAGCCAACATCTCTTAATTATCGTAAAATCAGTCATAAACCATGTCAAATATTTTTAATTGCCTAAAACACCAATCATACTAACATTTTCTAACATTAATTACACTAGAATATGGTCTCGACTTTAGCTTGAAAACAAGTTCTTATTCAAAGATCGACAATCAAGATTAGTTTTTACTTCTTCATTCTCAGTAACTCTTTGTGCATATTATGTATTGTTGTGTGTGTTTCGTACATCGTTTGGTGTTAAAAACTTTTTCAGTACCTTTACGTTCATTCCGACGTAGACTTAAACTTATTCTAAAATAATTCAAAATCATCTTTGATTATATGAAATTTTTAATAAATTAATTATAAACAAATCATTTTGTTAAAATTACAACCGAACATCCAAAAAAAAAGAGAGAAAAAAAAAAGTCTAACCTCCAATTCAATAAATATTATACCATATAAGTTTATCTTAAATTTAAGAAAAAAACAAATTATTTTCATTTTTTAGCCAAATATTCCATTTATTTTTACATTGTTGGTAATAAATTGAAGTTTTTAATAGCTTAATACATTTAATTATCATTTAATATTGTACTAATAATAATAATTAAAATGATTTGTTATATTAAGAAAAAAATAATAAAAAGACAAGAATTTATTATTTTTTATTCAGCTCATCATAGTCGGTGCCAGCTGACATGAGAGAAGAAATGTCCGACTACTTTCCTTCCCATTTATTTATATATATATACACACATATATATATATATATACTAGTTTATTACTATCGGAAGGGAGAGGATATCTGCTAGCGGTGGGCTTGGATTGTTACAAATGCCCCATCGGTTGGTTGGAGAGAGAAACGAAACATTCTTTATAAAGATATGGAAACCTCTTCCTAGCAAACGCGTTTTAAAAGTCTTGAGGGGAAGTCTAAAGAGGACGATATCTTTTAGCGGTAGACTTGGGCTCTTACATGACATGTACCCCCTTTTCCTGACCCATCAATACAAGGGAAACGAAAAATCAAAATTTACTTGTTCGGTATCAAATAATGCTACGAGCAAATAGAACACCCTTCAGAAGTATCAATATCGTTTCATGAATCGTAATTATTTGTTAATGGAATTATTTTATTTTATTTTCATTTACCAAATAGTATTATTTTTTTATTTGTTTTGGTAAAATATACTTTTCAAATCATTTTATGATTTGACAACATAGAAAAAACTTGGATTTAGATTCTTGTTTGTATTTTTTTAAAACAAAAATTTACAATAATGGTCGATTTTATATCATTTTACTTTTGGATCGAAAGAACAAACTCAAAATAAAATGATAAATTTTTAATCAATCGAGTCCAACAACAAAGAACCAGACCCTACAAAAGAAAGATACGTTTTCATTTGATTCTCAGTCGAGTCCAACAAAGAAACCAACCAAAAATTTCTCTCTCGTATACATCTATTTCTTCAATCTATAGAGAGTAAGTAGAGACGTTAGTTTAATCATATATTTTTGAAGTTTTTTTTAAAAATATTAGACAGTGTTAATGAAACCTTTAAAAATTTTAGACTATTTTTTAAATAATTTTGAAACTTTAAAAAAGTTCACCCGTGTTTTGAAACAAAATATTAACTATTTCGGTCTTAAATAAACGATAAGAGTATGTTTTTTATAATATTTTTTAATTTAAAAATTTTTTTAGAACAAAAAAAATTGTTTAAAAGAATTTATAATAATTTAGCCTAAAAAAATTTACCAAACATGTTAAATTATAAGAAATCCTCGTAGTTTAAAAAGATAAACGTTTCAAAACTATCATTAGTGTATAAATCTATTTTTCCAGATCATGCAGCTGCTCCACGAGCCTCCCTACATGTCATAAATGACCTACGAATATCTGTTCGACATAGAATTGATATCACGATAACTTGAAATGACATGACAATAACTAGAATAGTTACTTGAATTGAGTATGCAAGAACGACATTCGAACGTTTTAATAACTTTTCAGCTCTGATAATAATTTTCAAACATCTTTTAAGGATTAAATACAATATTACAACTTTCAAAAGAAAAAGAATATTTTTTTAACCGTGCCAATTTGAACTTAGCTCAACTTGCTAAAAATTGTACCATCAAGTTATAGGTTCGAATGGTACAATATTTATATAAATATATATATATATAGATCAAGTTATCTGACTCGACTCGTATATACGTATATTATCGTGGTTCTTAACAACACAACCCACACATCGTTACGTCATCCCAAGTTATGGAATACCGTCGGTCCTGGTTTGGGCACGGTTATCGAGAATTGACCCATGAGTTGACTTTATTATCGGGACATATTGGACATCCATCTATGCATATATTATCAAAGCATGAACAGTCTCGGGGGTATGGCTAGTCATTTAGGGATATAATTAATTAATTAAGTTATTTATTTATTAAAGAAAGCTATCTCCTCCCTCCCTCGTTTTGGGCAGCGGAGTTTTTTCTCCATCCCCACAAAAAAGAAAGGCAGAAAGCCGAAGAGAATGAGAGAGAGAGAGAGAGGGAGAGAGAAACCATTATAATGGCGGACCCGCAGCGGTGGTGAGAACAATTCCAACGATTCATCCATAAACAATCATTAATTACATAGCTTTTTGTTCAAATTCCAAATCCGAGAAGATACAGGCACAGCCAAGTTCCGGTTCTCGTGGGATGGAGGTTTGTTTTTTCTTTAATCCCTTTTTGAATTCCATTTCTGTTTTTTGTCTTTAATTTGCGTATCGATTTTTTCACTTTCGAGCCACTCCAGAATTTATTATTTGAATTGATCGTCTGTTTCTGCAATTGCGCTTGGAATTGTCAACTGGGGATATGTGTGGTTTTGTTTTATTTTCTAGATTTTCTTCTGTTGTTGTTGTTGGTTTTCGTGGTATTCTGTTTTTCTTTCTGGAGACTTGTAAATGGAGGTCTTGTTTTATTTCGTTCCTCAGGTTTCGTGCAATTCTTGTTTCGTTCTTGGATACTGATTTTCTAATGGTGAAATGGTTTATCAATTTGTAATTTGTTAAAGGGGAGGAACAGGTACTTGGATTTGCTCTGCCTGGCCTAATTTCTTTTCGATTTCAAGACTCTTTTGAGGACTTCTCGGTTGGTAAGTTGGTTTTAATCACATCACTTTGGAATTTGAGAGAAATTTGATCTGATTGGCGTATGATTCTCTAAATTGATGTTTGTTTGTTTTACTATGTTGGTCTGGATGGATTCAAATGAGCCAATGATTTCATTAGGTGATTTATCACTCTAATTGTCCGAGCATTTGATGTGAACTGCAATTTGTTGTATGTTTATGTTATTTTACTTTCCCTTTTCTATAGAAGATGATGCCATCATACATTTTTCCATTCATGCTTTATTACTTTTCCTTTCTATTTTTCATCCCAAAACGAAATGATAATGTTAAATCACTTTAGGATGTTTCTTTTTGTGTCCACGATTGGACGCCTTTATACTTGCTAAACTTTGATTTTAATGGGTATTGTATCGTTTTCTCTTGTTTATTTTTTCTTGGGGAGAAAATCACGAGGGGTCAAATTTTACATTTAACTCTTTTTCTTTTATTTTTAATGTACACACTTTCAATTTTAAAATTAAAGATGGAGAAAATTAGAGGGCTTTTTTAAATAATAATTTTTGTATATTATTTGAATTTAAGATTGGATCTTCCTTTGTCCTCGACTTTGCCTCTGGTTCTTTCATTATCCAGAAAAATAATGATTCAGGTGATGGTGGCAGTTTGGAAGGTAGAAAAATTGAATAGAAAAATGTTATCTACATTTGTTTGCGTGTCAGGAAAGTTTATAGAATAACTTAGTCCCCAGAGATGATTAATATTTCGATTTATAATAATATTGCGAAGTTGATTTTTCTGTGTTTTGAAGCAGTTTTTTTGCCAATAAAAGCCGGGATGTGTTTTGGCACAATCGAAAGTTAAGCTAAGATGTTAAATTCATAGTTTCGATAAGCTTGGACTGGTTAAGTTTGGGGTTGGAAGTTGGAGCTTGGATTGCACAAAATAGTGGGCTGTATAAACTTGATGTTTTTACAATTAGAGTTTGCTTTTTATATTTATAATTTTATAAATTTCATATGTACTATAAAAGATTGGTTTCAAACTCTGAATTTGTGTAATTTGTAGCATTAGTGAACTTATAGCTTGGAATAATTATGTCAGTATCCTAACCCATGACATGTACGGTATCATTTATCAGTTTGGATTTCAAAAAAATGAGGTTGTTGCTAAGTCCTATACATTATGAAGCATTGTTGATCGTATTTTGTTTTCATTATCGCTTGACATTCACCCAAATTACGTAAGCAAGTCTCCAGACAACATGAAGCGTTCTACCTAATATCTTTACTGATATACCATTTTTTATTGTGTGGTTTAACAGGATTGAACTTGTGGATGGGTGATTGTTGGCATATAGTTAGGAGTTTTTGTTAATAGCTCAAAGAATTCTATTAAAATTTAAATAAGCCATGGCTCCTGGAAGCAGTACCTGCAAAAAAGTAGATTCTCACCCTTCAATTTCTGGTCATGACATAGCAATATCTAAATCAGAGAATAATCCTACAACATCAAAAGCCTCACTTGGTTTGGGTGGGAAACTTGGAGTTTATTCAACCAATGGTGTGCAAGAATTGCTAGAGTGCCCTGTCTGCACAAATCTGATGTACCCTCCAATTTACCAGGTATGGTCTGTATACCCTGTTTTTTCTCTTTTACTTTTTCTCGCGTAATTTATTCTATGCTCGGAAGTGTTTTTGGCATGACAAAAAGTACTTATTCCGTGGGTAAAAGCACTTTTCACTCAAACTAATTGTGTTTGGGAGCAACATAAATGCTTTTGGAAAAAAATTCAAATGAACCATAAAAGGTTGTGTGAGAATGCACTTGTTGGGTGTTTTTGGCTTCAGTTCTTGTTTAGGAAGCTTTTTAGGAGTGCAGAAACAAGCATCAAAGTAATTTGATCTCAAGTACTTTTATTGCTTGTAAAGAAGTATTTTTCCTAACCATACTTTTTTTATAAGCACTCTCAAACACGCCTTTAAACTGAGTTTAGACTGACCTTGTAAGCTTAAGCAATACTGTTGTGAGTTGCATAAAATTTGCCAATGGAGAAATGCTGGTTTAAAATTACCTTCATCTGTAAAGCATCTTCCATACTATGCGCAATGTGCTTTAGAGTCGGTTAAATGATTGGATCCAATTGATGAAAGCTGCTGTTAATTTCTGTAAGGAAAATTCGTTTCTCCTTCAAAAATGTGTGTTTTAAGGTTGAATGTAGTTTGCAGAATTTGTTAAGAATCTTCATAAGTTGATAATTTCATTCTTTTGCAGAGTTTTTTTAGAATGTTTTCCATAGTAACGTGAGGTCCATGCATATCGGAATTGATGTGTCTCACCTTCCATGTTTGATATGATTGCTTTAACTTTCTTTTTATGAAAGAAAACAACTGAAAAACATGTTTAGAAAGATTTTTTTTTTTTCATTTCTTGTTCCCCCGTATTTATTATTTTTTTTAATCCAAAGTTTTTCTTCAACTTTTCTTCTTTAAAAATAAATCATTCAAAATTATTAGGTTATTTTTATATTTATCAGGAACGTTATAAGTAAAATAATGGAAAAAATATATGTTTTTGAGAAACTGAAGATCCAAGAAATCGGATGTTTTTTTTCCTTTTCAATTTTGAATTTGCATACAATTTTGGGGTGTTTCTTAAAAATGAGAAACCTTGTCTTTAGTTTTCGAAATTTGCCTTTTATTTTAAAAATATTTTCGTAGTCTGTGCAAACCAAAGAAAGAATCTACTAAATGAGCATTTTTTAAAAACAGAACAAAAAAAAAAAAAAAAAAAA
>NW_019268554.1:1336663-1379545 GCF_002738365.1 Cucurbita moschata | reverse complement strand
TAAAAACAAAAAAAAAAAAAAAAAAAAAAAAAGTTATTGGAGGGATCTTGACTTTTTCTTGATTTGCTCTAACTCAATCGTTACTTGAATTTTCATATGAATTGAAGAATTATTACTTGTTTAAGTGGGTTTCTGCTGTTTTAAAGGCATAGATTACGAATTTGTATAGCCTAATAGATTCATTAGAGGGTTGGTTTGGGGACTCTACTGTGGAAAATTCTCCCTATTGCTGGTTCTTAAGTTTTTTTCTTAATATTAAAGTTGCATTGAAGACTTGGAAGATCTCTTTATTCTTTGAATCTTTATGACATGGAGATGTGTATACTTTCTGCTTCTGCTTTGTTTCGGACTTGCTTGACTGGCTTTTGAACTTTAGTGCCCGAATGGCCACACATTGTGCTCAAACTGCAAGATCAGAGTTAGCAACTCTTGCCCAACCTGTCGTCATGAACTCGGAAACATAAGGTGCTTGGCATTGGAGAAGGTAGCTGAGTCGCTGGAAATCCCTTGCAGATACCAGAACTTGGGCTGTCAAGACATTTTTCCTTACTACAGTAAGCTTAAGCACGAACAACACTGTCGATTCCGTCCTTACAACTGCCCTTATGCTGGATCAGAGTGCTCGGTCACGGGCGACATCCAGTCGCTTGTTGCTCATCTCAAAGATGATCACAAGGTTGACATGCATGATGGGTGTACCTTCAATCATCGCTATGTGAAATCAAATCCACATGAAGTCGAAAACGCCACATGGATGCTAACGGTAGGTGCTTACTCTATATAGCATTTTAATCTACTCTCTCGCCGTGATGACTTCATATAGCATTAACTATATGTAGTAGAGTCAAGTGGTAAATCTATTGACTATATATATAAATATATATATTTCTTTTTGATAAGATGCACAATCTGAACTATGATAAACGGTTACATTTGTACCAATGTTCTACCTCGAATTTTCATGTGTAACTTTTAGATAAAGATCTGATAAACCCAGTTTTCTTCCGTTTCTGAACATTGAATGTTTTATAATACCTTGCATTGGCAGGTTTTCAACTGCTTTGGAAGGCAGTTCTGCTTGCATTTTGAGGCATTCCAGCTAGGAATGGCACCTGTTTACATGGCATTCTTACGATTCATGGGCGACGATAACGAAGCGAAGAAGTTCAGCTACAGTTTGGAAGTCGGTGGCAACGGGCGAAAACTGATATGGCAAGGAATTCCAAGGGGCATCCGCGACAGTCACCGAAAAGTTCGTGACAGTCAAGACGGTCTCATCATTCAAAGAAACCTGGCACTGTATTTTTCAGGGGGGGAAAGGCAAGAGCTGAAGCTGAGAATCACAGGCCGAATATGGAAGGAAGAATGAGAATGAGAACGAGGACGATGACGATGACGATGCCACGGTGTTGAGGTAAATGTATTGTTGTACAGTCAAAACAAGCTTGTTAGGCCAGCAGAGCAGGGGTTTGCTCCAAGTGCTGAAGAAGCTTTTGGTGAAACTTCCAAGCTAATATAAAAAGTGTAATCTCTTACCAAATGAATTAGAAAAGCATTTTGCTGCCTCATGTTTTATGTATTTAAGGGAAGTTTCTCCATGTCTCTTTTTTTGGTATAATTGATGGGTTTCTTATGGCTTGTTCATGGCATGGTGTTTTGGTAAATTGCAACCCCTTATGGGGGTTGATTTCCTTTTAATCAGCCTAGCCGCTACCTCATTGTCGAGGTCGGAAAATACATACACATGCAAACTATCATGGTTGTACTGAGATATAAAACCTAACTTTGGATCTCAGTTCCTTTCTTATTCAAGACATGCATCACTTTCATACACATGGTTACACGTCCATCAATTTCATGTATACATAACCCACCAGGTGAGCATCACTTTCATATGTAAATGAGTAAGTATCACTTTCTTACACATGATTACGAGTACATCAATTTCATGTATATGGAATTTGTTAGGTGAGCATCACTTTCTTACGTGAGTATCACTTTCTTACACTTGGGTACGAGTACATTTATTTCATGTATACGAAACCCATTAGGTGAGCATCACTTTCATTAGTTAGTGAATATCCCTTTCTTACACATTGACTCTTAGCCCCGAGTAGAAAAGAAGGAAAAACATATTAAATTTGCCACAAAATGCAGCTGGATTCATTCATACGATGATCACATGATGAAATCTTTGAACATTGGTTTGAAGGCAGCCAATACCAAACAGTTGTATTTTGTTGAAATCCATTACACCCATGCCTTTCCCCTCCCTTGCTCCCATTCTCTCTTTCTCTCTCGTACCTTCTTCATTTCTCCCTCTAAAATGGAAGAAGCTGACCCCAGCAAGGTTCTTGATCTCATCAAAGAGCTTGTTCTTCGTCTTCTTTCTCACAATCCCACCTCCGATTCCATCTCTACCTCCTCCCATTTCGACAAATCCCTTCGCTATGCAATTCGCATTCTCACTAGTCGAATGACTCCCTCCATTGCTCCTGATGCTGCCGCCATCGCTGAGTCCATCAAGCGCAGGCTCGCCACCGAGGGTAAGTCTTCTCAGGCCCTCACTTTTGCTGATCTTTATACTAAATTTGCATCCAAAACCGGCCCTGGGAGTGTAAATAACAAATGGGCTGTGCTTTATTTGATTAAAATTGTGGCGGAGGATCGGAAATGTAAACGGACCCAGTTTGAATCTTCAATGCTTTTGCCTAATTTAGTAGCGAGTGATCCTGTGTTAGGAAAGAATTCTGGGGGTTTACGGCCGTGTGAGGAGTGGCAGAAGGGGGTTTTGTTGGTTTCAAAAGACCCTGAAAATCTTCGCGATATTGCTTTCAAGGAGTTTGCTAATTTGCAAAAGGAGGAAAATGAAGTGACTGAAGAGGCTTTGGTGAGGGATGTATTGTATGCTTGTCAAGGAATTGATGGGAAGTATGTGAAATTTGACAACAATGCTGATGGGTATGTTTTGTCCAATTTAGTTAAGGCTCCCAGGGCAACTAGGACGACGGTTCGCAAGCTCGGTGAAATCGGGTGGCTGTTTAGGAAGGTTAAAGGTTATATCTCGGAAAGTATGGAACGTTTTCCAGCTGAAGATGTTGGAACTGTTGGACATGCTTTTTGTGCTACATTGCAGGATGAGCTTTCGGAATACTATAAACTGTTGGCAGTTCTCGAAGCTCAGTCGATGAATCCGATACCTATGATTTCGGAGACAGCAAGTTCAGGAAACTATCTCTCACTAAGGAGATTGATAGTCTGGCTTTCTGAGCCAATGGTGAAAATGAGGTTGATGGCTGTATTGGTCGATAAGTGTCGAGTCTTGAAGGGTGGGGCGATGGCTGGGGCTATCCATTTACATGCTCAGCATGGTGACCCGTTGGTGCTTGAGTTCATGAGTCGTTTGCTGCGGCGTGTATGCTCTCCACTTTTTGAGATGGTGAGGAGTTGGGTTTTGGAAGGGGAGCTAGAAGACATTTTTGCTGAGTTTTTCGTTGTTGGGCAGCAAGTGAAGGCCGAATCGCTCTGGAGGGAAGGTTATA
The DNA here is from genome assembly GCF_002738365.1 of Cucurbita moschata. Taxonomy (NCBI): domain Eukaryota; kingdom Viridiplantae; phylum Streptophyta; class Magnoliopsida; order Cucurbitales; family Cucurbitaceae; genus Cucurbita; species Cucurbita moschata. The sequence goes on along the minus strand of NW_019268554.1, from coordinate 1,376,003 downwards.
GGCTTCGTACCAGCATGCTTCCATCTTTCATTTCGCAATCTCTAGCCCGACGTATATTGAGGACTGGGAAATCGATTAATTTCCTTCGTGTTTGTTGCGAGGATATGGGATGGGCTGATGCTGCAACAGAAGCAGCAGTAGCCGCTGGGACCTCGACCCAAAGGGGAGGTCTCGGATATGGCGAAACCGATGCTCTTGAATCTTTGGTAGATGGAGCAGCAAAAAGAATAGACAAACACTTGTTGGATGTCATACACAAGCGGTATAAGTTCAAAGACCATTGTCTAGCAATTAAGCGCTATTTGCTATTAGGACAAGGTGATTTTGTCCAATATCTGATGGATATTGTTGGGCCAGAGCTTTCTGAGCATGCCAATGCTATTAGCTCGTTTAAGTTATCCGGTCTCCTCGAAACCGCGATTCGTTCTTCCAATGCCCAGTATGATGATCCCGACATCTTGGATAGATTAAAGGTTAAGATGATGCCTCATGGAACCGGAGATCGGGGTTGGGATGTATTTTCATTGGAATATGAGGCAAGAGTTCCATTAGATACTGTATTTACAGAGTCTGTCATGTCAAAATATTTAAGGATCTTTAATTTCCTATGGAAGCTTAGACGGGTCGAGCATGCGCTTATGGGTACTTGGAAGACAATGAAGCCAAACGGCATCACGTCGTGTTCATTGACTAAGCTGCACCATGGGGTTAAGAAGCAATTGCTCTCGACATTAAGGCGATGCCAGGTCCTTTGGGTCGAGATGAATCATTTTGTTACGAACTTGCAGTACTACATAATGTTTGAAGTCTTGGAAGTATCATGGTCTGATTTTTCAAATGAAATGGAAGCAGCAATGGATTTGGATGATTTACTTGCAGCTCATGAAAAGTATCTTCATTCAATATTTGAGAAGTCTCTTCTTGGAGAACAATCTCAGACACTTTGCAAGTCGCTTTTTGGCTTATTTGATCTAATATTACGATTTCGAAGTCACGCCGACAGATTATACGAGGGAATACATGAATTACAATGCAGGTACTACTACGTTTTTATTTGTTTATTTTAATGTTGTTCTATGTTCTATTCCTTTCTTCTTGGATTTAATATGTCTCTTGTTCTTATGTAGAACAATAGAATCATCTTTACCCTCCAGAGACAAGAGTAAGAAAAATCGTTCAACAGAAAAATCTTTCGACACGTCGTCGTGGATAGCTGATGGCGAGAATGCTCTAACACGACGTGCTGGTGAATTTCTTCGGAATGTTGAGCAAGATCTAGCTGCATTAGCCAAACAGTATTCGTCATTGCTCGAGGGGTTCATTTCTCAGCTGCCTTTGCAACAGCATGTTGATTTGAAGTTTCTTCTTTTCCGCCTCGACTTTACGGAATTTTACAGCCAGTTACAACCTCATGTGTAGATTGGATGTCAGATATATACCTCATATGTCGTAGCTGCCAAGCACAGGGATCAACCATTGAAAATTTCTTTGCCTGGCTGTAATTTGAGGTATGGAGTTTTTCTTTTATTTATAGTTTGCTGCAGAGATTGTTGTGACATTTATGTGCCATTCTGAGATCTTCTGAAGTAGTTCCAAAATTTTGATCATTTTGTTCTTTGATGTATACAAATGGTGTTTACTGATTATAGTTAGCACAGAAGTCTGCAGTTCACGCTAAGTTGCTAGTGGTGTATTTGTTATCTCATTTTGTGAGATCCCACGTTGGTTGGGGAGGAGAATGAGGCATTCTTTATTCTCCCTAGCATACGCGTTTTTAAAACCTGGAGGGAAAGCCCGAAAGGGAAAGCCAAAGAGGACAATATCTGCTAGCGGTGGGCTTGGATCTATTTTCATAGACTTTATTGAGCAAGTTCTTAGCAGTCACACTAAGAGCAAAGATCTCGTGGGAAGATGCTATTTTCATTGTCTTTGCAACAGAAAATAGCAGTCCCATTTGTGGGTGCTTTATTTATTTCCAACACTTCTCTTTGGGCAGGCGTTCGTGTGCTCGTCTTTCGAGATGCTGTTTTATTGTATATGTATCGAGGAAGCGAGTGAAGGATGAGGAGCTTCGGATCAATGGTTACCCGGGGGATCACTTTTAACAATGATGCAACCGTCGAGGAAGTAGAGAAGTCGACGAGTTGTGACTGAGAGAGTATATTTGATGTGTTATGAGGCAAGAAATGTGGATTGTAGTAGGTGATGATCAGAGTTATTTGTAATTTTGTTAGGAGGAGGGAGCATTGTGATCATTATGCTCTCTATTTTGATATTCTCTTTTGTATTTTGATATTCTCTTTTGTATTGTCTCTCATTGTAAGTAGTTTGTTGGATTGGGTTCTTTATATTCTTTCATTTTGAGTGGTTTCTGGCGACCTATTGTTTTTTTAATTGACCATTACATTATATACTGGTTTCACTTGTCTCAGTCTATAAGAAGGATTGTCTCAGTCTATAAGAAGGAAGGCTAAGTATTTTAGTAACGATAGTAGGGCGTATCCACTTGGTTACTACTTTAACCTTTTTTTGGGTCGATAGATATTATATCATTCGATACTTCAACAACTTGGCCTACAACTGATTTTCTCTTAGAACGATCGACGCTCGTCTAAGGTGTCCTTTGTGTTCTCTCTAAGGTGACCTTCGTGTTCTCTATTCGTCTTCGAGTACATCAGTATATCATCAATGAATACAATAACAAAGGTGTCAAGACACTCCTTAAATATCTAATTCATTAATTCTATGAATACTGAGGGCGTGTTGGTCCAACCAAATGATAAGTACAAATCAATTTGAGAAAACACTATCACTTCTTTTAGCTGGTCGAACAAATTCTCTATGTAGGTATTTATTCTTCACTATCATATCTTGTTTAGCTCTTGGTAGTCATACGCAATCTCATTCACTTGTCCTTCTTCTTAACAAATAATATTGATACACCCCAGATGAAACAGTATGGTGGATAAAACCTTTGTGTAGTTGGTATTGTCCCTTAAGTTCCTTCAACTCTTTCAACTCTTTGATACCATGCGGTAAGGAATCTTTAAAATACGGTCGGTAACTCCCCTCGAGTAGGGGTACACCCAACAAATCATCATGAAACATATTTGGAAATTTTCTTACGATTGGTATTGTTGACACCATCAACTCCACTTTTTCTTGTCACTACACTATCTAGTATCTCTTAGGCTCCTTGCTTTATCAGCCTTCCAGCCTTCATCATGGACACGACCTAAAGTTAAAAATTAATTATAAAAATTTGATTATGTTTTGAAATTTTTCCTAGAATTCATGTCTTTTCAAGACGAAAAGCTCGACCGAAAATTTATGAAGAACATATTAGAAAAACAGAATGGTGTGCTTACTAAGTGAAGCTTCGCTTTAAACAAGGCAATATCATATAAAGCCCCCTATATTCTGAAATTAGAATGAAAAGATGAAAAAGAATTAGTCGTTCAAGTCATAAATTAAGTCCACAATACATGACAGTGACTACGCAAACTTCACAAAAGATCCAAATATGGCTACGGAAGTAGAGACTGATCTACTCTTTGGGGGTGGGGGTTCGATAATCCTATCTTTTTCTTCCCTTTCCAACTTCTCTAACCTTATAGATAAAGTACACGCAACCGTTCCGTGTTACCCGAATAAACACAACCCTACTTAACTTGGAGTATTATCATACAAGAGGACCTACTTTCTTTGTAGGCCAAGTTACCTTATATCAAGATGAAGGAGCTTAATATCAAGAAAACTGATGCCCGGGAGCAATTCTTGCCTTCTCCCATTTGATCTGTGCAGCAACCGAGCAGGCAAGCAAGTTGAGAGATGTATTAACATCAATCGATACTGTGTCAAGAAACATGCTTGGTCGTTAACTTATTCAGACGAGTTGATGAACCTCAGCTAGCAAATAAATCAACAAGCAACACCTTGGCTTTGTAAGATGGCGTGGACAAATTTTGGCTAAGCGTACAAGTAATTTCTGATCTTCCTGATACCACTGCAAGAACAAAATTTAGCGTAGTTCAAGAATAAACCAAGTCTGATGACCGTGTAGTATTTCGTTAATGGGTTTGTTGCGGAAGTTTAATTGAAATTCATGATGAACATTTGAGTAAAAGATGAATAAATTCAAAAGAACTTATAGATCTTGACAAAATTGAACACCGAAAAGACTATAGACCAGGATTTATGTGAGATCTCACGGGCCAAAGCGGACAATATCTACTAGCGTTGGGCTTGGGCTGTTAAAAATGATATCAGAGCCAAACACCGGACGGGGTGCCAACGAAAACGCTGGCCCTAAGAAGGGTAGATTGTGAGATCCCACGTCAATTGGAGAGGGAAACGAAGCATTCCTTACAAGGGTGTGGTAACCTCTCTCCCTAACAGACGTGTTTTAAAATCGTAAGGCTGACGGCGATACATAACAGGCCAAAGCGGACAATGACTTGGACTATTACAATCTACTTGCTTGCCTGTTACAGTCTAACCAGAAAATAGATATCAAATTGTTCCAGATACCAAAAAAAAAAAGTCAAATACACGTGACTTTTGCATCTTATCCATGTTGCCTATTTTCTTTGTGCTTGCTTTAACGAGGAAACTGAGACTTTCCTCATTCTTCTTTTAAGCTAACTAAATTTTCTTTGTTCAAATCTTCTCCATAATTCTATACTTACTGACAAACTAGAATAACAAAGGTATTTCAAGAGGGAGACACCCTAAAGAATAGAACCTAAACTTCTTTTTTTTTTCTTAACATGAAAACAGGAACTTCATGGATAAAAAATAGAGCTCAGCCATCAGTACAATATAGTCTGTGTCAAGACGTCTAGAGTACCTCCTCCAACATGGAAATATTGAAGCTTATCAGTAGTGTTTGGACTGTTTTGCACATGGTTAACAGTTGAACATAACGTGTCATTTCCACCATATTTCCAGTAAACAAGAAAATCAACCATTCACAACCTACATACTATCGTGGCAAATTGAGGTACGGACCATCAAGATACTCAAAAGCTTGTATGCAACTAAACATACTACCATGGAAAACGAAGGCCATTAAAGCTTGTATGCAACTAACAGAGTCGTTGAGATCTATTACCTCAGTAGCGTCTTTGTTGTTTCTGCTGTGGAGGATAGCCTGGCATTCCCATTCCTGGATCTTTTCTCCTTAACTATTTTGAAATATTAAGGGAGAAAACGAAGGCCATTATGGTTAGTGACATTCATCTACAGATGTACAAAACAATTTTAAGAACTAACAGAATTGGCATAAATAACCAACCTGTTGTTGCTGATGAGCTTGGGCAGAAACACCACGCTGCATAGGGATGCCACCAGGATTCATGCCCATCCCAGCCTGAGATGCAAGGTTATAAGGACCCATGCCCTGAGGAGGCATCCTTGGCATGCCAACTCCTATCATCGGCCGAGGGACAGATCTGCCTGCCACAGCATGAGCACCTTGCATGTTTACCGCATTTCCAGACGCCTGTTGACAATTGAAGATAAGACAAAAGTTTGACAATGAGAGAAATGAGAGACTTTCAGATATTTGTACAGGATAATAGGCAACTCGCTTTCTCATTTTATTAGCGATGCACCACGCCTCTAGAGGCACCTAGCACTGAGGCATGTTTATTAAAATAGTGGATAAGGTGGAATTCTCAATACCTCTCAAATAGAGAAATCTTGTTCGCTAGACATTTAAGTCTAGTATTTGGGGTAAAGAAAACAGTCAAATCACTCGGCTTTCTACTGATGGCAGAAAGTGGCATTACATTGCTAATTGCATATATTGATGATGTTATCATCATAGCCATGATATATCATGTATTTTACCCTAAACTTACCCTCGAAGTTTTGAAGTGCTTTATTGGATGTTATGGTGAAAAGAAAGCAAGGTGCTTGACATGCTCTACTAAAGACAGGAAACTTAAAGAGTTAAACTATGAAGTCATCCAATGATATCTAGTTTGCAATAGAAGATAGAATTCATAGCTTATTTAGTGAAAAAAATGTGAGTTAGAACGTCATTTTACATCTACCTTGGACCACTGGGTAGTATTAGAACAAATACAAATTATATGTTGCAAGATAAATTTTTTTAGGGATGGTAATGTTCCTCATTTCCTATGTTGTCATTTTTCAAGGAAAAAAAACTATACTTGGCAAAGTTTCTCTTCACAGTTTTATTAAACAAGAAAACAAAACACTTTTTTGTTGCTTGTTCTATTAAATTCTATTTGTTTAAAAGAAACCAAAACTTCATATGAAAAGTAACTTTTAAAATAAATAATCAAAATCATGATGATATGTTTATTTTGAAATCATTTATTATGCATATATGAGTATAAAATGATAAAAATATTGATCTTATTTATGTTTTTTTCTGAAAATTTAGAAATGAGAACAAGAAAGAGAAACGAGAAACCAGATTTTGATGTTTTCAAAATTTATATACGATATTGCAAACGTTTCTTTGCAATGAGAAACGAAAAACAGAGAACCTTATTCAATACTTACGTTTCTTAAAACAAGGAAAACAAGAAACAAAAAATGAAAGACATGTTACTGGATGACCCCTTGGGGATCCAGGAAAGCTGTATTGGCAGAGAAACAACGTGCTCAAAAAAGACTTTCAACCATGCTTGTTTGTAGCATTCTAGTACCCCATGGTCCAATCATTTCTTAGTTATTGAAGTTTAAAGTTTTCAATAATCGATTCTTTTCTGTTTAAATTTTTTTTTCTGAACTAACACCTGCCTCTAAACCTGGAATGTCCTTGAGGAACCAAAAAGCTCTCTTTACTGACATGATAGGTAGCCTATTTGATTGAATCAAAAGCCCATAAACACATAAAGGTCTTGAGCAATGAATCACCGACACTTTAGTTTGGATGCTCCAACACTTATTGGACACGTATAGGATACTCATTAGCACAATAAATGGGTTAGACACTAGTTCTACAAAGTCAATATATGTTCAACATTTGTTAAACACGCATCGAACACTTGTTGAGTATACTCAATTGACATAATAATAAATTTTGAGGGTGAAATACATCAAAGTCCTATTTTTAAGCATATAGATGCAGAAACTTACAGATTTTGAATTTCATTGCATAAAAAAGATAAATATTTTGCGAACGTATATTTTAATAAAGATGTCCTTGCTATGTATGTGTCCTAAATTTTTAAAGTGACGTGTCACAGTGTCTATGTCGTATTGTATCCATGCTTCTTAGGTCTTAAAAGCTAAGTGCCTAAATCAAGAGGCAAGAACATCTTGATGAAAAGCTGTCCTTTAGCCTAGAATAGAGTGAGCAAGGGCTTTCAATATTTGATCAAATAAATCGAGAATCTCATTATTCATGATTCATGTTTGATGGCAACTCATTTGCAGCTATCTAAATATCATGATGAATGAAACGGAAAAGAAATCTTTCACAATAGACAGCCATTGCCTATTGGATGTCATGGGAATGGGAAAATAGTTAATGCATAGGTAAACAAATTGAATAGTAGCAGCCTGGGAGCACTCATAATTTTGTTTAACAAAAAATTCCACATGCCCACTTATTCATATATGATTACTATAATTTTGTATCTTAAAAGAGAAGAAGAAAAAAACTTTACATAATACAGCTTACCGTTTGTGGGGGCTGAAGGCTAGTTGTTCCCTCAAAATCCGTGGTTGTGTCCACAGGGCGAGTTGGATAATTAATGACCTTCTCTCCAGGTTGAATTGGTACAAGAGCACTAAAATTGCGATACATATACCCCCGTTAAAGTGATGAAACTAAATGCTAAATAATCCAACTTAAAAGGGCAATATCCAACAAATAAGTAGAAACATAACCATACTTGTATCCTGGCAGTGGTTCTAATCGAAAATACCTGAAAAACAAGGAAAAAAAACTATCTTTAATATTACACCATGTCCAACTGCCAAAAATCATGCAAGACTAACATGGCATATCAATTACGTGAAACCAATCTCTTATAGAAAAGTAGATTTGGAAATATTTTTTCAGAAGAATTCTTTATGGCGGAGACAGCTGAACCACCCTTCCAGTAACAAAATGGTTATTGCACTGCTTCTCCTAACGCACTCTCTCTCTCCTTTCCTCCCCAAACCAATCTCTTCTGGCAAATAGATGCTTAGGCATCTTTTTAGCTTGACAGTTGGCTGGGACTTGGACCTTTAAGCCAAAGATACCCCTGGTTCATCTCCCTTTCCCACAAAAACTTTTCTTCCAGAAGAAGAGTAAAGTGGGTTTCTCTCACCTATTTACAATGCCATTTATTCATAACAAGCCCATTCGCCTATAGATACTGGTAGTCTGCTCCCCCACAAAGCATAGATCTTCTCGCTTCAACTTTGGCTGGTCCCCAGTCCATGAGAGGAAAGAGGATCCTTTGGTTGCATTTCAACAAGACTTTCCTCTGGAAGATTTCCCGTTAATCCAACAACACCTTAGATCTTTTGATGTGTTCGAATTCGTCATTTAATAGATCCCTCTTGAAGTACATGGAACTCCCTTCATAGAATATAGTCTCACAGTTCTTAATTCAGCTTCTTAACAGGCCCCTTCTTGGTGTAAATGTTACCCCTTACTAGATTATTATCTCAACATTATTTTAGCTAATAGGAAGGCCTTTATGTGACCTTCCTTGACTTTGGGCTAGGTTCTCCTCTCTTTATTATTATTTTTTATAAATTCCATACCATCCTTGAAATATTTGTTTCCATTTAAAAAAGGTAAAAAACATTAATATAAAATTAATCATATGCTCTGTTTGTAAACATTTCAGTATTGACATCTAATTCAAATTAAACTTTGTTTCTCTATAAAATAAGCAAAACTAAAAATTCCACATGCATTGACATAACAATGTGCAATTATATTTAAGACAATTTAATGATAATAACAAAATTCCAGATTACATGTACACATTCCGGTGATAGCTGAAAAGAAGGGTTAAAATATCACATCAGAAATTCCAATATAATAATAATACCAAAATAGCACACAATAAGGATTGGAAAGTGGTGTAGAGAAAAATCATACTCATGCTCAAGAGCTTGGGCTGCTGTTATACGCTTTCGAGGATCATACCTGACCAAAGAGGAAGTTAGCAACTTAAAATTCCAATGAAGTAATAGAACTATATCAGGATAATTTTACCATGCATAAAAAGACTAAAAAGACCGATGGAAATTTCCACGCCGTACTAAATTAACAGATAAAACTAGTTATTCCAAGCGAACTTAAAATTGTTCAGGTGTAACTTTTTGAAGACACAGAATTATGGTTACTCTAACTTGAGGGCATGAAATAGATGCAACTCCCGAGCAAACTGATGTGGGCACGTGAATGATGCAGAAGGTTAACTATTAATAGCACACAAGCGAATATACTAGCATGGTCACATGAATGATGCAGTGGAGTGCATACAGACTTGATGAGAGAATCTGTGCTCAAACTAATGACAAGTTTCGTAAAGGACAACAACTGCAATAGAAAACAGAACTTCAAAATAACATTTTAAAAAAACAAAGAGCACAAATATATAAAACTAAGTTTAGTGACAAGTTTCTTCGAACACACAAACAGCCCAAATGAAATGAAACTTCAAAATGAACATTTCTCAAACATCCTATCAGCTAAGAAGGTTTCTTCAACAATTCAAGAAGTGTCAATAAGATAGGTGGTATAAATTTGTGAGGTCTTGACATGCAAGCATGGCATTTGACCAAGTGAACTTAGGTAAATATTAGAGCATCATTAATTATTCCAACTATTTTCATTTGTCCTATGAATTCCATGGTGTTTCCAAATATTTCTAGTAATACCAAAGTTTCCATCAATATCAACATTTTTCTTCTACAAATATGTATGCAACATTAAGCCTGTCGACACTGCAAAAGAACATTGTACAGCTATACCAATAGGGAAGAAAAATTAACACAATGAAATCTCCACAAAATACAAGAATGGAGAGAGATTATGTCTTCATAACAACAGCCTAACCTCTATCAATATGCTTTACCGTTTTACCATATCTTAAATCTGTTGATATTTCATATCCACAAACTTATTTATTTTTTCTCTAGAACAGTATATAAATACTAGATATATATCATTAGCATTAACAATAACGAATCATTCTTTTCTATAAATATATAAACGGACGATACTAATCTACAGGCTGCAAAAGCACAGTCTGAACTGTATTGATATATTGATAAAAACTCTATGGTAGAAAATCAAGTTCTAAAAATGGTAGACATACTCAAGCATTTTGGATAGAAGATCATACGCAGGACTTTTTGGAGAAAGGTGCACCACATTAAACAATCCAGCAGTGTCACTGTCAAAAACAAAGGCCAATGAAAACATGATCATAACATGTGCACAACATGCTATAAAAGAGGGTTTTAAGTAAGAGTTTCCACAGGGAAACTTATTTTTGGTTCGATATGAAAAAGAAAAAAAAAAAACTTACTATTTATGTCCCTGTATATGCTGTAAATCTTGTTGCCAATGTGGAAGATTAGCAAGTGTTGGCCACTTCTCTACCGTGGGATGGCCTAGTAAATTAATGACATTAAGAAACAACTTGATGTATATACAGGAGAAATGGAGACAAATAAGCAATTCATTACCTAAAACCTTAAATATCTTGTCGAGTTGATCAAGCTGCTCAAACAAAAGGTTTCATTGTAATGCAGCACAAGCATTACAATGATAAAACATTATTAATTAGCAGACCCAGTGTAAAGAGAATCAAAACACTAACAACAGGGTGAATGGGATGCAAGAAAACTTTTATACCTGGAAAGGATTTGGATTCCCTTTGACTTCTTGCCCTTGAAACAATGGCTTCAGTGTCAAGAGCTCAGCAAAAATACATCCAACAGCCCACATATCTAATGTTCTAAATAAAGGAATGATTGTTTTTACTCAGGATAAGAATATATCCTAGTCTACTACCCATAGGGCATCGATATTTGCACCGGATAAGCAATAAAGATTTCACATTCAAACCAACCCTCATGCAAAACATCATCTAGACAGGGCATGTTTATACCTTCCTGTGATGGGAAGCTTTTATAATGACCCTCATTTCCATGTTTCTTTACTCATTCTCAGATCATGTGTCGAATAGACGAATCCTAAATGATATAATTCTACTCCATCATTTTCACATTAATAGAATTGATCCTTTCTTTGTAAAATATGCCCTTACACCAACGAACAGTAGAACTATAGTTTACCATGTACAAAATAGGATAATTTGTACATATGACTGGAAAAAAAATTCATGTCCTGAAACTGAAGCTGAAACAACGAATTCTCATATTGAAGCACCAATTAAGATTAGGGCATGAAGTCAAGCATAAGTTCAATGTATTAGCAAATATTTAGGTTCCAAGTAAAATGCATCAATCATATGACAGCCCAAAATGGCTCCACTTTAGAGTTTAATGATTTTATCAAGGATACCAACAGCACTAGTATAGTGTTTTGCTCCAAGGAGAAGTTCAGGTGCACGATACCAAATGGTGACGACAACCTACAAGAAAATTACAAATGACACCTCAAAAACTCGAAGGAAATCAGCTTCAATTTCAGGGCATCAAGGATGTTAATGATGGTAGTTTTTTCCATTTTTTATCATTCAATGTTGTACGTATTCTAAAAACGCATTAGGTTAAAGGTTGGTCACCTATTTAGCCTTAATTTTATTAGGTACTCCGTATCTTTCAACTCCAGCCCTAAAACTTAATCTTATAGATTTTCTATCCACTTAGCATATTTAGATGGTATAAAATTTTCTAATTCCAGCAGGGGTCATTGCTTTCTCTCTTCCCTCAAAACTTAGAATAGTTAACCATGAAGACTTTTTGTTGTCATGTAAAATAATTTTTACATTGTATTTAGCATTAAAACTCTTTAAAATTGGACTTATCGTTATCCCATTCCCAGTTATATTATGTCATCTACAAAATATTAGTTGAACTAAAAAAGAAATAAACAAAGAGATCAGTACTCCATTTTCAGATAATGGCTTCAAGGGAGCTTGGTATATTCTTGCAAGTCCAAAATCAGCTATTTTAACCAATCCTTGTTCTTCTCCTTCACCCATTACCTGGTAATGGAACAAACACACAAGCAAAAAGACAAGTCTACACATAAGAGGACAACAGCTTACGCAGAACCTAAAGTAGAGAGATAACGAGGTTGTTCAGCAAACAGAATATAGATTTCATATAAATTTTACCAAAATATTCGATGGCTTTAAATCACGATGAATGATCCAATTACTGCAGCAGAACGCAAAATTATGTTAGAAGTCTTCTTGTGATGAGAAATTAAATTTAAGAAAGTGGCATACTGCAAGTTTACCTGTGGAGATAGTTCAATCCATTGAGAAGTTGCCAAAGCAAAGATTTAACGGTGTACTGATTAAGGGGATGGTTAGCCTTGTCCCGATGATGTCTAATGATTTCCTGTAAAGATATACAAAAATCACCATATTATACAGATATGCACATGACAAGAAGAGTTGATTTGTAAATAAACGGTAGGCTCCTTTCCTCAAAAAGGGCAGTGAAATTTTCAGTCTTAACCACCCTTATCAAATCAAATCAATCTTTTAACATAACAATTTGAAGCAAGAGATACTTACATAAAGATCATGTTCAGCATAATCGAAAGCTAGATACAGCGACATATCTGTATGATTGATATGAACATTTACAAGCTTAACGACATTCTCGTGTGTTATTTCCCGCAGTAACTGAACCATAAAAGATAGAGAAATTTAATTAACCAGGCATGCTTAGTGCAAGATTAACAGCTCCAGCAGAAACAAGGAATCAAGTTCGAGAAAGCCCTAATTTTTTTTTTTTTTTTCTTGTCATGAATTATTGGAAAAATGAATCCCACCCAAAATATGTCCAGTTTCTGGCGTAGGAAAAGAAATTAACAAGGGGCAATGTAATAAAATCAATAACTATATGTTCTGAACTCTTGTTCTTGTTCTTGTCCTTCCTCAGCCTAAAACAAAAATAATCGAATCAAATTGAAGACATACGAATAAGAAAAGTGAAAGAAAAGGAAAATAACCATAATTTCGCGGATGGCAGTTGGGGAGACGCCATCACCGTCCTTGGATTGCTTGAACTTCTTGATGGCAATGGACTTACCGCGACTCGGCGAAGGGGGTTTGATTTTAGCAAGGAACACAAGGCCATAGGTACCCTCTCCGATCTTCCCAATTAGATCGTACTGCTGCAGCCACTCCGGCTTCTTGTGGTGGCTGCCGTTGTTGTTCCGGTTGGAATTAGCGGCGGCGTTGGCCGAAACAAGGCCTCTGTTGGCATTATTGTTGTCTCCCATGGCCGCCTAAGCTAGGGCCGTCATCGGAACCATTTCTTTTCTCTTCCGAACTCCTCAGCCGCGCGAGAAAAACCCTCCAGGAGAAGGAAGAAGCTTGGCGTGTATATACTGCAACAAAGTAGTGCAGGATTCGAACTGATTCCAATTGAATTGATCAAAGTCTCTGATTCTGTGGCTATTTGTGTTCGTTCAACACAAAATTACTTCAGACCTTTTACAGTCGACTCCACAAAAACAATGGCAACTCGTTTCTTTGTTCTTTTCGTATCCAAATTTTATAATTAATATAAGGTTAAATTAATTATATAAATATAAAAATAAAAATAAAAAGTCAAAAATACCCTTCAAAATAATTTATACTTTATTCTAAAATAAATAGACTTGTCCTATTTGTATACTAACCATAAGAATATTTTTAAATTTTTTAAAAAAAGTTAAAAATATAAATAAATAAATAAACTTTAGAAATAGGGTGGTGTTTTTGAAACAGTTAAAAATTCTAAAATTAACAGGGGTATATAAAAAAATTTGAAAGTTGGAGGGTATTTATGTAATTTTGAAAAAAATTTAACCGGGTAACTAAAATATAATTAGGGATAATGAAAAAATTTCTTTGTTTCCTCTGTAACGCTCCCATTTTCATTAGATTTCTATTTTCGACCTGACTTTTTGAGTATAGGCGTTTGAGTCTAAAAAAACGTTAAGAAATACAAGTGTTCTGTTCGTGTATGTTTCATGTGTAACGCTCCCATTTTCATTAGAGTTCTATTTTCAACCTGACTTTTTGAGTATAGGCGTTTGAATCTAAAAAACCGTTGTGAAATATAAGTGTTCGTGTATGAATCTATGAAATTCATGTATAAAAAACTGATCATGCATTTATTTATTTTTTTTTGGAAAAAATAAAATTTAGATTTTTTTTTGGAAATATTCTATTTTGTAGCAAAAAAAAATTAAACTTTTATTATAAAAAAATCTGAAAATATCCCATAAAAGTTATAAGGTTATGTAAGAAGTCAAAACAAGCTTCGATTGTGCCAAATTGGTCGGTGCATAATAATATAGATAGAAGAGCAGTACTAATATCATTAACAATTTGAACTTTGATATAAGTGAGTTCCACGGAAGCATGAACTCGCTGATAAAACTGATGTGATGTTCCACTAAAAAATGAACTCTCGAACAGCATGATGACCTAAAAACTTTTTTTTACGATTCTAGTTTCGATAAACATTTGGATGTAGGAGCAAACATTAATGTGATGACGATGGTGAGTCTTCAAAGACCTAAAATTAGGAACGTTTAATTCAATCCAAATGAAGTTGCAGTTAACAAACTAATCAAGCTCATAGACAGACAGATAGAGGATCGAGTCAAGATTGACAAGTTCATCTTCTGGACACATTTCACAAGGCTGAGAAAAAACCTCTCTGACGTGAAATCCTATCTTCGGGATGACGCTATGCTATTCAATGTTTGTTCGGGCTAATTCATATGAACGTATCGAAATAGTCTATTTTCCGTGAGGATTTTTCGTATTTCTAACACTTTCACGCGTAAATCCTACTTTGGGATGACTCTATGCTATTCAATGTTTGCTCGGACTAATTCATATAAACTTATTGAAATTGTCTATTTGCCTCTTGAATTTTTCATATTTCTAACACTTTTTAGCGTTATACTACTTTATTGAAATCTTACAAATGAAGTTCCAAAGTTGTAATAGTCTAAGCTCACCGTCAGCAGATATTGTTCGTTTTGACCCGTTATGTATTATCATCAATCTCACAATTTTAAAACGCGAGAAGTTTACACACCCTTATGATAAATGCTTCGTCCGCTCTCTAATGAACATGAAATATCATAAAAACAATTTAAGATATAAAATTTTAACCCATTGCTCGTGTGGTTATTGGACAGATAGATGCACAGATTTACTTCTTTTGAAACGATTATTTTTTTCGGTACTTTTAACCTGGGAGATAAAAATTTGAATATATAATCTTAAATCGATTTAAGATTAGAGTTTGAGTTATGCTTAAATTGATTTGTTAAATATTAAATAGTCAGTATATAATCATAAAATAACACTTGTTCTGTATTTTAATATATAATTGATGTGAATAATTACACAAAAAATGAATCAGAGGAAG
This sequence comes from Cucurbita moschata, assembly GCF_002738365.1. Taxonomy (NCBI): domain Eukaryota; kingdom Viridiplantae; phylum Streptophyta; class Magnoliopsida; order Cucurbitales; family Cucurbitaceae; genus Cucurbita; species Cucurbita moschata. Next base: position 1,360,427 of record NW_019268554.1, on the reverse strand, counting down.
CAAACACAGAGAAACCTCTCTTCATCACTGAAAAAAAATAAAAAGAAAAAAGAAAAAATACGAATAAAGAATAAAAAAGAAAAATATGTGACTATTTATGTTAAAATAATAATATTCATCTGAATAAAAAGATTATAAAATAAATGAATAAATTTTCACCTTTTTCCTGCCTAGAAGTATTCAAAATCCACATAATTGGGATCGCGTCCAGTAGAAGGCGAAGAACTCTCCACAGGTGACGCCGCCGCCGCCGCCGCTCCTGCCGCTGCTACTTCTACCGCTCCACCGCCACTGCCTACACCGCTACCACCGCTCTTCTTACGGGCGAACTGTGAGAAGTCGACCGGCTCCGGCACGTGCGGCGGCATAGCGCTTCTCACCAACGCCCAGTTCACTCCATCGAAGAACGGATGCTGTTTAATCTCAGTAGCGCCTCTTCTGTACGCGATTCTCTTTTGCGGCTCCTTCACAAGAAGGCCTCTGATCAGATCCCTCGCCTGTAGACTCACCTGCGGCGTCTCCGGGAATCTAAGCGGCTGTCCGACAACATTAAACAGAGTAGCTCTATTTCCAGATCCTTTAAACGGCGTTGTTCCGTGAAGAAGCTCGTAGAGGAAGATTCCAAATGTCCACCAGTCAACGGCGCTGCCATGGCCTTCGCCTTGGATGATCTCCGGCGCTAAATACTCGTGCGTGCCGACAAACGACATCGATCTAACATTCGTCGGCTCCGCCATGAGTTCCGGCAATGCTCCGCCGACGAAGAGGCCGAAGTCGGATTTCGACTTGCGATTCTTCTTGGAAGGGAGGATGCGAGGGAGGAAGTTGGAAGGCTGCATACATCCATGGACGGCGAACTCATCGTCGAGGATACCGCCGCTGCCGCCACCGTTGGTGCCGGCGTGTCCGGTGGTGGAGCTGCCATTGACATTGACGGAGGAGGATTTGACGAGAGTAGGGCTGACGGAGCAGCGGAGAGAGAGGTCGAAATCGGAGAGCATGATGTGGCCTTCGTCTCGGATTAACAGGTTCTCTGGTTTCAAATCTCTGTAAACTATTCCTAACATGTGAAGATATTCGAGTGCTAATAGAACTTCTGATGCATAGAATCTGAAATTATGAATCAAGAACTTGTGATTAAGCAAAATCCAAGAGTTTTCAAATTAAGAATCGAAGAATCGGAAATGATGATATGAACATGAACATGAACCTGGCAGCTTCTTCTGTGAAATACTTGTTAGGTTGTTTCTGACGAAGAGAATGAAGATTTCCGCCGCTACAAAACTCCATAACCAAGCAATAGAACTTATCAGTTTCGAAATAGGAATACAGAGTCGGCAAAAATGGATGATCCAAAAGCCCTAAAATCTCCCTCTCCGTCTGTGCCCTAACAACCTTATTCCGACTCGCCAATGAAGCTTTGTCCATAACTTTCATGGCGAAAAACGTATCAGTTCCTCTCAATTCCACCAGATAAACACTTCCGATATCGCCATAACCAAGCCGCTTCAGAAGCCTGAAATGGCTCAGATTCAACTGGCCTCCTTTCGACACCATGTTCACAGCGTCCCATCGCACATCCCCGCCTGTGTGCGGTTTAATCACCATTCCTAGCGTCTCCATGCCATCGCAGCCGCTCTTCGTCGGAAAGAAAGTAGAGTTGTTGTTATTGTTGATGTTCTTCATGTTTGTTGCAGGTGCACCGCTCGGAATCGGCGCAATCGACCCCCCTGCCTGCCCGGAATGAAACTCGTGGTTCATCGTCGCCGTCTGATTCCCGGAATTTATGCCGTTTTTGGCGATTTGATCGATTCTTCTGAGAGAATCCGGAGGATTTTTCACGAAATTTGGTGCGTTTACGTTCATTCCTCCGTGACAATCGTTTTCCCCTTTTGATGAGTTGCTAAATATCTGAATTCAAGACGATGATCATCAATAATTTTCATAATCATGTAAAACATATCTAATTCAACAATCTCATGCATGATCGAGCCCTATTTCATTCTGATAAAACTCCGAATATTGATCGAATTTACATACGCATGTACCTCAGATCCGTCCGGTTTATTATCGGACTTAGACCACATTAATGGCTGCAGCAAATCGCGATCTCCGATCAGATTCCGACAAAGAATGAAATCCAACATGGTTTTTCATATAATCAAACATATTCAATTCAAGAAATAGATGAAATCAGTTTCTTCCAAGTAGTTGGAGCCATGAACAAGAATTGTTAATGGCCAACACGTTTTTTTTTTTAATTCAAATCACCAAATTCAAAATTATATTTTTTTCCCGGTTCTATAAAACTAATTCTCAAACCTAAATTATTAGGGTTTGAACTTTCAGCACACGACCCAACATGGTTCCAACACAATGTACCATAAAATTCAATCAAATATGAAATGGGTTTGAATATCAATTTGATCCGTTGGCGACAATCAAGAGATTCCAATACGGGACGTCTTACTATGAAAAAATTTACCATTTATAAGTATTCTTCCCAAAATGAAAGGTAATAACGTAGAAAGTGCACAAATGGGAGAACGAACACAAACCCGAGTGCACAAATGGGAGAACGAACACAAACCCGAGTCTCTTGATTGGAACACTAAACGAACAGAAAGACGTATTTTGTTTTTATGCAAACTCCATGGGTTTGAGGTTAAAATGTTGAAGAAATTGAGAAGAGATGAAGAAAAAGGGAAAATTGGAAAGGGAAGAGAGGAGAAAAGACAAAGAAATTGTTTGTTTTCCTTTTCCTTTTTCCTTATTAGTAACAGGAAATTGTGTGGTTTTCAAGAATAGCAAACAAATGTTGGTGGATGGTTTAGCATGCATTGCCAACTCTAGCCCTTTATTTTTGTTTTTGTTTCGTTTTTTTTGTTGAAATATTTCGAACGAGCACCACCCGCTCTCAAACTAAGTCCGAACCAAGAAAGTTCAAGAAATTATTTGAAAACACGCTACTAAAATATCATCTACCAAATGGAGAATAACTAAAACGACTAAATCGATCTACTTTTTCATAATTCTTAAAATACCCGATAGCTCACTGTTAATTTCAATCAAGTCGTAAATATTTATTGATATTTTTTTGTAACGCCCCCGAATTTTAGAAAAATATGCTTATAATGATTAGAGAATCAAGTTGAAATCGATAAAATTAAAAATTTTGGAGATTTATATTGATAAATGGAATCAATGTTAAACACTGGGCAATACACCAGCGAGGACGCTAGATTCTCCCGGGAGTGAATTATGAGATTCCAACTTGGTTGGGAGGGAACAAAACATTCCTTACGAGTGTATAATGTTTTTTTAATGTTATATCACAAATTAATCAATAATTATTATTCACACTAAAAATTACTCTATAATTAAATAAATGACAATAATGCATTTTAAATTTAAAAAAAAAAAAACAGATTGATCAAAGTTATAAGGGAAATAAATCCAACATTTTTTCTTTATTAATAGAAGAATTCTAATGATTTATTTATCCTTTTACAAATTTAAAATTCCAAATATACCCCTAATATAATATTAACAGAACATCGCACAAAATTATAAATTTAAGAATCTTTTATTAGAAACAAATTTATAAATTTAATAATTTAGTGTAAGTTTTTTTTTTTCTTTAAATTTTAGAGACCAAATAAACATAAATTAAACCTTTGTATTAAATTTATAATTTAAACTAAAATAGACAAACTGCACATTTCTTTCCGAAATCTCAATATATTTTAGAATTTTTATACACCTTTGTTCAATATATTATTCATATTATTAAATTTTAAAATTTTTTATTAACGTCCTTAAACTTTTTTAAAAAACTTCAAAAATACTTATAAACTTTTTGAAAAACATCAACTTTTTATAAAAAAAAATAAAAATTACTCTTACGGTTGGTAACATGTTTAAAAAATACTCATGAACTTTCAAAAGTAATATAAAAAAGTTTGGAGATAATTTATGAGATGTCAATAGACAATTTTAGTCCGTATATTAACGACAAGAATTGTTGTGAACTCCTTTATAAATGTAAATGGAGTTAATGCTACTTTTTAAATTTTATGGATATTTTTTAAACGTAGTACTAACAGAAAGTATCTTTTAACTTTTTTAAAACGTCGAAGGTATTAATGAAATACTATTAACTAAACTTTGTAACAAATATTTTTTAGAAAAATTATAAGTGTATTTTTTTTTATTAATTTAGAACAAATTTCTTTAGGTGTGATTTTGAATTAGGAGTTATAGACTAAATAAGAAAAGGTAATCTTAATATAAAAGGTGATAAGGTCAAATGCCTATGAATAACCCTATTTACCCTTACACTTTCAGCTTTCCCTTTACAGATAAATGAATCAGAACCTTCAAGTAATATTAAAATGTTATTTTTTAGTAAATAAAAATGTACTTCCAAATAAGCTATCGACTAAATTGTGTTCGAGTTGATTAAATTTAGTGATGAAGATCATATATATATATGTATAAAATTTATAGGCTAAATTTGTTTCGAGCTATACGAGATCGAACCTTTTTAAACCCTTTTAAGTAAAAATACTACCATCGAACCTTTTTAGACAAACCCTTTTAGGTATATTTGAATTTCAAATCAACTGAATTTCAAATCAACAAGTTGAAGTTCGTTAGCTCAGTCTGTGAGTTGAGTCAACCATTTGTTAGCTTAGTCAAAAAGTGACGTGACAATTAACGTTATTAAGAAAGTTTAGAAAGAACGAGATGTTTTGTATCGACACCAAGACCACTGACTACTTCGCTTACAATGTCTTTCATCAAGGATGAAGAACAAGACGAACTGAACAAGAGTGACCTAGTCAATAAGTTATCTTTTCATTAAGTTATGACAAATCTGGAAGAAAAAAAGTGTCGGGACAAAACAAATGGAAGATGGTAGTGGTGGTGGTGGTGGTGATGATGGTGATGATTATTCTGTTTGTGGTTGTGTTTGATTGGATTCTTTCTCGAGCTGCCACTTGAGCTAGAGAAAGTCATCGACCAAGCATGGAAGCCAAAGCGGGCCATTGGTTTGGTAGCCATAGATTTCTCGAGCTTTTTCCGAGAGCTTCTCGAAAAGAGGGTGATATAGATAGGATATTGGAACTACAAAACGCTCTATTATAGAGTAATCCAAATATATGTCACAATTAGAAGAATAAAAATGAATCTTCATATCAAACTCAGAAAATAAATAGAACATAATGCTTAAATGTCAAGTAAATGAGAGAATATGTGACGAACATTATGAACTTAGAGCTGCAAAGAACAATGCCAAATTGAATGTTTGAATAAATATCCTAAGATTTGGGCATCACTCTCATCACACCAGAAGCATGACATATATAGAGTTTACAGTTTTATTTGCCTTAAACAGGAAATGATGTATTTATTATATACATGAACGAACATATTATAATTTCGACTCGAAAATTATGAACACAGCCTCTTTACTATTGTACTGGTGTGGTCAAATTTTGAAACTCTCACATGTACTCGAGTATCGCACCAGTGTGGTTGAACCCACAGGAGACTTGTACTGCCTTCACATTCTCTCCGAGGTCGATCATTGTCGGTTTCACATAGTCAACGTCGCTTCCATGTCCCTACAATTAAACCAGATCCTTTATGGGTATAAACCATTCAAGATTGTCCTAAATGTTGTCTCGGACCAAATATTGTAGGTGGCTGAAATCTTAAATTTAGAATTTGTGAGATCCCACATCGATTGAGGAGGAGAACGAAACATTTTTTATAAAGGTGTGGAAACCTCTTTCTAGCAGACGCGTTTTAAAAACTTTGAGGGAAAATTCGAAAGGAAAAATTCAAAGAGAACAATATCTACTAGCAGTAGGCTTGGACTGTTACAAATGGTATCAGAGCCAGACACCATGCAATAAGTCAGCGAGGAGGCTGAGCTCTGAAGGGGGGTGGACACAAGGGAACGAGTGTCAGCGAAGATGCTGGGCCCCAAAGGGGGGTAGATTGTGAAATCCCACGTCAATTGGGGAGGAGAATGAAACATTTTTTATAAGGGTGTGGATACTTCTCCCTAACAGATGCATTTTAAAAACCTTGAGGGGAAACCCGAAAGGAAAAACCCAAAAAGGACAATATCGGCTAGCTGTAGGCTTGGGTGTGGTCACAGAATTCGACATGAAAAAGCAAATAGTTCCTTTTCTTAACGAGAAAAACACCCAAATAAAGAACAAAATGGAGAGCTACACAAATCTATTCTATACCAACTGAAAACTGAAGACAAAAATAGCTATCAAATGGACGTTTCGAACAAGATTGAAACATATAACATGGGCTAGAAGAGGTATAAGAACACAGTTAAATCTCGAAACCTTCGGTAAATAATTTCTTTGTACTTGAACTAATGAATGAGAGAAGTGATCGTTTGATCATATAAAGAATAAGTACGTTCAGGGCAGAGATCCAATGCCACTGAACCATGTGCCTGTCATTAGTATTTTCAAATGAAACCATCTCCAACGGCAATAGATTGTCTAACAAAACCGTAGATTTCAAGCATACACATTAAATGTCGACCAACTCTAAACAAATCCAGCAGTAAATCCAATTGAGCAGCATAGTAAATCCAAATGAGCAGCATAGTAAATCCAAATGAGCAGCATAGTAAATCCAAATGAGCAGCATAGTAAATCCAAATGAGCAGCATAGTAAATCCAAATGAGCAGCATAGATAACAAGAAAATAAATGCAAGAGAAGCATACCAGCTGACCCCCAGACGAATGGCCATCCACCGAAAACGTTCCGTGGGAACCTCCCCAGCCCCACGTGAAAATGGCACCACCTGATTCAACAACAAACTTACCAAATTTTACCTTTAATATTGCAAGGAAAATACAAAATAGTTTTCTTTGGTGACCGCTGAAATATTATTACCTGAGATTGCTGCTGTATGTTTCCATCCACAAGATACCTGTGAAATATGATTGTTAAATACATTGAACAGGATGAATATAAAAAACATCAAACAAGTCAGACAATAAAAATTTTCTTTTGGCATTTTGTCCTTAGCACACATATGAAAATTTTCTCTTTATTTTGCCCTTTTCAGACAATAAAAAATATAGGTAGAAAGAAACTACGAGGTAGTTTTCAAACTAGATAAAATTGAAGTTGTCTCCAAATGATAAAATCATTCAAGTAATCCTGATGGAAGACCATAAAACTCCAACCTTGCTTACGGGAGATTTTGAAAAGGGACCTTCGACTTTTTCGGGGAGATGAAAGACACTCGTGGACCTGAATAACCAGATATCACGAACACAATATTTTAGTCGGCGAGCCTTCAAAATTAGAAAAGAGGTCCAAACTACAGAATATTATTGCAGCGAGGCATACCCATTCCCGAGACAGCCATTCTCATTCGAACCCCAACTGTACAGGTCCCCACCTTCTACAACAAGAAACAAAAAGGTCAAAGATGAGGCCATGTTCAGAATCTCAAGTACTACATGTCTTGACTTAGAAATCATATAGTCATCCATCATTAAAACCGAGGATGAGCACCCCATTGTGAAAATTAGATCGTTCTGTATGCACACGGCTGTCACATAACATGTACATACTAAGAACACCGGCTACTTCGCTTTATTGTTGTCATAATGAAACCATAGAAGAATACAGCAAAGATATCAGACAAACTATACTAAGTCATTTATGACGACCTTTATATATAATTTGCTCAGATAAAAGAAAAAATCTGAAGTTACACATCAGTGGCAGGAATGATTACAACTCTCGAAATAATAAAAAAGGATAAAGTTACTTGTTAGGACACACGTGTGATAACCACCACAGGAAACTTCTTCGCAGTTCAAAAGCGTGCTGATCATTGATGGTGTTGTTTCCTTGTTTGCATCACCAAAGCTCTGTATCATACCATTAATAATTTAAATGCAAGAACATCAAGCAAAATGTAGCTTTACTCGACAAACATAAAATTGGAACTTGCCACTCTGTTTGTTGCTCTCTCACCAAATATGAAAACAGCTCCATTTTCTGCTAAGTTTGTTAAACATTAGCAAAACAATGTGCCAAAAGAAGCAACAATGAAACAGACATTTGCCATAGAAGAATTTAGAAAGAAAAAAAACAACCATCTACACATGCTGAGTGCAGCATCCCTGCAGCAATCCGTTTAACCTGAAAAAAAAAAGTTTTTAAAAAAATTGGCAACCTAAAGATGATGGATGAAAGCTCACTATGGAAAGATTACCTTAATCCCCTCAAGTTCTTTAATTAGCCTGGGCGTATATTCGCTACAAAAAAAATATACATGTCATAAGAACACAAGAAACAAAGAATGCTATGATGCATCATGAATCTAGATGAGAAGATTCAAAGTCGATAAGTTTATACACCTATATGCTCAAAAAATGTTTGGTCAAACGCCGATTTATTCTTCTTTTATTTTTCTGTAGGGGAAATGAGAAAGGAAGAAGGGATCACAGATCAGTATGAATCTAACAGTACCTGGTGCTTTTTAAAAACCCCAATAATGATGACTCGTGGCCATGACCCAATCTTCCTGATCGTCCATCTCCCCAACTTAAGACTTTACCTCCATCTGGTGAAAAGAAAAATATAAACATCGAGAAAAATATAATATCACAAATTCACTGAAACGCCATGAAAACGGTAAAACTACTAAACTGAAATGTGGTAGGATATTTATACCAGTAACAGCCATCGAGTGGTCTGAACCTAAAGCAGCCCTCCTAATCACGATCCCATCTAAGCTATTTACTTTAGTAGGTAGGCATACGGATTTCGCTGACCCTGTATAACAGTACAACCGAGTTTGAGATGGAGAAAATTAGTATTTATCTATTCCTGTCATGAAAGACTAACTAAAAATTAGCAAAGAAAATTATTAGCGCGTCGTTGTAGCATAACCATAGAGACATAAATATAGACAACTAATAATCGTAATTATAATGACCAAAAAAAAAATGGAAAACAACCCTTTCGAAAGTACGATAGTTAAGCAATCGGCATTTTAATCTATTGTCAAAAGATAAATAATACATATTACACCTGCATCAGTCATTTCCTGTATGAAATATTCATCGACCAAAATACCTTTCCTTATGACATATAATTGGATTTTGAGCCATAAGATGAACTTCTCCAAGTCAATATGCTTTGTTTTAGAAGTTACTAAGTAACTAGGTTCCTTGAGTCCCTCTAAAATATCTCCTAGTCAACATGCTTTGTTTTCGGAGTTACCAACACATAACGACAATAAAGCTTCGCAATAGGGGTCTATCACTATCTTCTCTTTCAAACAAGGAAAGAAATACAAGGTCCACCTCCAGGGGGACAACCACAACAAATAAATAGAATTGCAAAACAATGATAACACAATTATCGACTGGTTATAGATGGACAACTAATATTCATGATTATCTACTAAAAACAAATAACATTATGACTTACAAAGGGAACAACCACGTTGTACCGAATAAATTCACAACCCCACCCTAACCCATTAACGAAAAAGAAAAACTAAGAAGATTAGGCTATTTCATTCTTTCATATTCCATTGTCTAACAACCTGTCCTACAAAAACATTAATTTGCATAAGAATTCATCCCCCACATATACAGTGTAAGACAAAATTTTCAGAATCTAGTGCTTACTCTTTCCAAGACCAAGCTGCCCACTTGAATTCATCCCCCACATATACAGTTCTCCATCAGCTATAAAGAATTAAAATATAAAGTCAACAAATGAAGCTAGAGAAGAAAAGTTATTGCTTAATTCCTTTTTGAGTAATACATCAGAAAATTAATAGTATTCGCAATTTCCAGAAGCAGTTAAGTTATATGAAGAATGAGTTGCTCGGATAAGATTATTGCCCAGAGATGCCAGTCGATTTTTAGTGCATGTTGTATAATAATACTTTACCTAGATGCTTTTATCCGAAGGATATCAAAGAACGTTTTGAAGAACTTAATGTAACAATAATTCTTTAAATTTGGTATGACATTTGAACTTCCAAAGAAATATACAAAAGACAACAATTTAAAATATATATCATAGGAATACAAAAATATCGCTTCGGTTTAGATAAATGGTGGAAAAATTATAATTACAAAAGTTCTTACTGAAAAAAGACCACAGGGAGACAAAACCCACAATGTCCAAAATATTTCCAGAACATCTATCTATCAACCTCTTCCAAAATGCTTCTGTTCCTATAGAGTTGACTTTCCTCAAAATAGCTCTAGAAGAATTGAGGCATAAGATCCAACTATGCTATTGGAACGGATGCAATATGAACTTTATGAAATGTGCAGGATATGATATTTTGTATTGTGATATAAAAAATAATCAGCCAATTACATCTAATAACCAATTGAGATTATATTAGGACCAAAACTTAATTCATTTGTGTCCTATCTTTTGAGCCCTACCCAACAAAAAGCTAACTATGACAACTCTTCCCATTCAATAAAGCAAATTCATCTGTGTCCTATCTTCAACAAGTTGCTAACTATGGTCTTTAGCAAACCATTACAAATTACTTCTGAATGAAGTTCAAGGCTAGTCTTCGCTCGAATCAAGTGGAATGTAGAGCAAACCTGTAACGACACAAGAGTGATTATAACCAGCTGCGATATGAACAGCTTCTTTCTGAATTCTAACTTCAACAGGCTCCTGCACCGAGACGCCATGCTGATAAGTGATAATTAAAGTGTCTTTACAAAAAGAAAAATTAAAAAAATACAAGTAAAACCCAGAAACATGAGACCACATTAAGAAAGATGGAAAGATATGTTAAAATATCATCACTAGCCCAATAATTGTATGAACTCGTTGTCTATGTATTTTACGAAAATGATTTAGGTATTCTAAAAATAAAGATACCTACTTTTTTCAGAAAAAAAATTAAGGTATTTTATGAATAAATAGTTAGATATTTTAGGAATAAATTGTTGAACCTCTACTACAAATACCCCTCCAACCTACCAAGGTTTTCATCCCAAGAAATCAAAAGCACTGAGTGTCTTGTAATCTCTTCTCGATTGGTTGGTGTTAATAGAGTTGTGTTCAACAAGATAAAGCTAAAACAAAGACTTAAGGATCAACCATTACTTCAGGCGCAGAATATCGATACTAAAAACTATCACACATAGATAATGGTGATCGAGTGGGAGAAAACATACAGTACAATAGCCTTGTTCCTCGAGGATTCCCAGCTGCCCAAGATTATTAAGACCAGTAGCATAAACACGTCCAGATTCTGCCAAAGTAGGGGGATAATTTGTGAGCTTTTACTCGAACACAGCTGACATCTTCACAATTTTCACCAACAAAACATAGGAGATTGCTCTCAACATCTGCGGGACTCGAAACGTAACACAATGTCCCTCAAATAGATACAGATACAAAACACTACAAATCCCATAAACAATCTCATATAAGCCGCAAAATTCGAAAGAAGAGAAGTTTAAGACCTGTTAAGAACAGAGTGTGAGCACCACCACATGCAATATCCTTGAGAATTTCGCGATCAAAGGAAGAACACGCAACAGGCCTCCACTGAGAATCCAAATTTCCAAGCCCCAGCCTCCCGAAATCTCCATTTCCCCAAACCGCTGCAAATCTCTTCCCTGAATTGCTCGACAACAATCGGCTTCTTCTTCTCCTAGTTTCCGAATTGAAACCGATTATCAGCTCCGCTAAACGCCTTCTGGCAAGCATAGCTTTGCTTCAATCGAATTCTGTGAGCAATTTACTCTGAATTCAAAGATCAAACGAACTGCCAGGCAATGACATGAACTTTTATCGATTTTGGTTGCGGATTTGGAGAATTATAGATTGAGACTCGAAGAAATAGTGGGATTTAAGAAATGGGTTTTGATCGGTGGCTACGAATTGTGCTACGTCTTCCCCGCTAGAAGCAGAAGCTAGAGTTAGTTAGAGATTAGCTGAAGAACTCAGGGGAGTTGCACACATTGCGTTCATGCCCGAAGGATCAAGAAACCGCGATGTCTGGATTTAATTTATTTTTCTTACTAAACTAATAATAATAAAAAAAATGAAACAAATAAAAAAAACTTACATTTTATCTTAAAAAAAAATTACCACAACACTCCTAAACTAAAAATAATAATAATAACAACAATAATAATAAATTATATTAAATTAAATTTTAATTTTAAAAAGGAATTACAAAATATACTATAAGTAATATTGGACGGAGACGATTAATATTTTATTTAAAAATTTTCATTAATTTTTCTTTTAAAAAATTTCAAAAACACTTTTAAACTTCTATGGATTAAAATGAATTCTCCAAAATAATATGAAAATATTCGAAAATTATCAATAAATGTTTTTTTTTCTTCAGTAATGAAACCTTTAATATTTTTTATTTAAAAAATAATAATGAAACTTTTTTAAAGATAATAATTTTTAAATAATATTCAAAGTTTAAAGTTATTTTTGAAACATTTTTAAAAATTTTAAAATGTTTTTAAATAAATAAGATATTAATTACTATATTGATAATTTCATCATCAGTCTTGTATATTTTTTTAAATAAATAAAATTTAAATTAAAATTTAAATCTCGTCCTCCCACTATAATTTTATTTTAGTTTTTATAATTTTAAATATCCAATTTTAATTTACATGTTTTCGTAGATATTTTTAAATGGTGTGTTTTTATAAATAAGGTTGAACTTAATATAACATTTTATAACTTTTTTTTAATAATTTTTTGATCTATTATTATGTTTTATCTTTTTTTTTTAATCTAAATTATATTGGAGATTGAAATTTATCAATTAAAAAAAATTATTGAAAAGAAAGAAATAAATAAATAAAAAGAAAACATGTCCGCTCATACCTATAAGAAAAAAATATATAACTAATTAAATCTTGTAAATAAAATAAGATATACGGATAATCAAATCTTTAGATAAAATATATTACTAACAACTTTAAAAAAAAAATTCTTAGATAAAATATACTACTAATAACACAAAAAAAATAAAGGAAAAAAAAAATTAACCGATTATAATATTTAAATATATTCTCCAAATATCATGAGTTAATATTTGGGCTTTTAGCTTTGAATTTTGATTAAATAAAAAGAATGAAAATGAAAGAATTAAATAAAAGAAAAAAAAAAACACAAATTAGGTCTATAAATTAGCCATTCTTCCAGCTTTGGAATTGAAAAAGAGCAGAGGAGTGTTTGCGATTTCCGCAACGGTCACATTGGCCTTCTTCTCCTCCGTTTGATCTTCCTCTTCTTCTTCTTACGGTTAGTTTGATCCTCTTCTTCTCCTTCTTACATAAACTGATATAGTCTAGCACTGCGCAGGGAAAGAGAAGCAGCAAGACTTAAAACTGCAATCAGAGGGCCATTGCTCGCCAAATGGCTAAGGAATCAACGGAACTTGCTGAGGAGGATGAACGCCTGGAACTCATGGAGTTCGCTCTGTCCAGCAAGGGATTACCGTCAATAATGTCTCTTCATCACGAAACTTTACAATATCTGGAGTTATTTAAAAGGTTCGTGTTTCTATTAACTTCCTTTTTGTTTAAATTCGTTGAGTATCAAGAATGTTCTTCCCTTGCACCAAGTGACCTGAATAACCTGTTTACCTATTTACACGTGATTACTTGTGGACTTTAATTTATGTGTTCTATTTGTTTTAATTCTTTTAGCATCGATTGAGAGTGGAAATTAAGTTACTGTACCTTTTTTTAAATTATTTTGTTTTCTATTTTGAAGTTCACTTACTTTAGAAAATTGACATGAAGATTCTGAACGACATGAAGAAACTGTTCAGTGTAGGACATTATCTATTATATGAATGTCGAACTGTTATGTGTATTTCTAGGCGTGGAAGTTCTTCTAACTGTTATTGTCTTAAAATTTTCTTTATCTGTAACCTGACTTTTGAATCTGCCTTGTAACGCAGGAGTATATTGTAATGTGCTATGATATATAAATGTTTGCTCTGTCGTTCATGTCTTAGTCTTTTGAAAAATAACTATCACCATGTCAACCTCCCTGTTGGTTGGATCGGTCTAGACAAAACTGTTCATTCTCTGGAAAACATGACCATATAAAGAACAAGCTTTCACAGAGATACGATATATTGTTAGTCTAAATCAGTGGAATATCTAATTGTATGAAATAACCAAAATTTTCCTGCTAACATTCAAGTAATATCTAATTGTATTCTGCTTCTTTTATTAGTTAAGTGATTTACTTCCCCAAAATGTATATCTATATAGTTTGAGAGAATTAGACAAAAGGAAGCACTGTGCAGGAAAAGATAAGTAGCAAGACTTAAAAAAGCTGCCAATCAGAGGGTCGTTGCTCGCCCAATGGCTAAGGAATCAGAGGATGAACACCTGGAACTCATGGAGTTCGCTGTGTCAAGCAAGGGTTACCTTCAATCATGTCTCTTTACAAAATCTGGAGTTATTTAAAGGTTCATGTTTCTATTAACTTCCTTTATTGTTTAAATTCATTGACTATCAAGAATGTTCTTCCCCTTGCACGAAGTGACCGAGAATAACTTGTTTACCTTTTTACACGTGATTACTTGTGGCCTTTAATTTAGGTGTTCTATTTGTTTTCGTTCTTTTAGCATTGATTGAGAGTGGAATTTGTGAGATTGTTTTGCTGCCAATTTAAGTTACCTTTTTTGTAGTTATTTGATTTTCTATTTTGAAGTTAACTTACTTGAGAAAATTGACCTGAAGAAACCGTTCAGAAAAATGAATATTTGTGTAGGAAATGATCTATGATATGAATGTTGAACTGCTATGTGTATTTCTAGGCGTGGTAGTTCTTGGCCTTTGGCCTTTTACTCTTGATGAGTTTCTTCAGCTTTTCACGATCACATAAGTTCTTGTCTTAAAATTTTCTTTATCTGTAACCTGACTTTTGAATCTGCCTTGTGATACTTATCATTTATTGCCCCTACAATGTTTCACTTGATGTGATCGTTATCCGTTTTGCGTTTTACTCTGGATGTTCTCGTTATTCGTTTGGATCATCTTATATGCCTCGGTCTGCAAGTTGTGTCTAAGTGGGTGCACGACCATGAGGGTACTTGAACTATAAGTAGATGGATGCATTTTTTAGGAAATGAATTATGTACGAAATCGAGGTGGTGTACAATTTTTTTTTTTATATAGAAAATAGTTCATACAAAGAATGGATGTTCTTTGCATGCTTTCAGTTGACAGGTAATGAATAACTTCTAATTCATTTCATCTGTCTGTTTATTTCCTCGGTCATGGGATACACCTCCAATATCATTGACTGCTGGCTGTGATTTGTTCATGCGGTATGTAACTGGAACATCGGCTTTGGAAAATGAGGATTTCAAGTCTGCTAAGTCTCACCTGATTGAACGTGCAGAAAAGTTCGGAGAGATATCTGGTAAGGTAGAGCTACCATGATGATCATTTGTAATGGCCGAACACCGTGTAATTTTTCAAGGTATTTTGAAGCTAAAACTGGTATTGCATTGCAGGCACGGAGAATTATTGCAATGCTCAGCCAATACTTCATTTTTTATGGTTGTTATGGAAGTTCTGAGATTATTGGGTGAAGTACACGTTGTTGTTCTAGAACATAAACTCCTTTACAGGCACAGAGAATTGTTGGCCATCTGCGAATAATTGAAGGGGTGAGGCTCGTTGGTGGTTATTACTGCTCTTAAAGTTTATCCATGTTTCTTATATGGTTCTTTATTCACCATCAAGCTGTGTTGTTGGCACTCTTTATCAGGCATATGCTTCGGGTTTTGACATATGCATCTGACAGCAACAATTAAATCCTTTAACATGGCCTGAGATACTTAGACAGTTGGCCTTATCAGCAGGGTTTGGTCCGAAACAGGGGAAAGGGGGGAATGCTGAACCCAACATATCATCATGTTGGAAATGAGGTGAAATCCTTTTGCCCGGCTTTTAAGTTTTCATCAAGATTTTCATTCTTGCTTGTGATAGGGAAGATGATGTGAATATACAGTTGAATGCTTTTGCTATTTATGACAGGGGAGATCATGTGAATTTCTTGTTCCTCAGATTTTAATTCCTATTGCTTTCGATTCTGCTTGGGCTGCTTAAATTTTGGACATCAATTTCTGGAAACTGCTCGACATTGAATTGAATTATTGGTACGTCTTTCATTGCTTCTTCGGATTAATGCCCCCTTGTTTTATTTTGCTGATTTTTTATTGGGGTATTTTTCTTCTGATATAATGAATGAGAGAATTGCAGAAGTTCATCTCGTGATATTTTTAATTTCCATGGAATTCCCTTATTTTCTTGCCATTTTTCTTAAACTTAAGAAGGTACATGATTATTGTGAATTTGAAATATTTTTGTTTTAACCTCAACAATATACAAACAGGAGTATATTGGAATGTGCTATCATATATAAATGTTGCTCTCTATCGTTCATGTCTTAGGCTTTTGGAAAATAACTATTACCAATGTCTAACCTACCTTTTAAATAATGTTGATTGGATTGATACAGAGGAAACTCTTCAAGTCTCCTAGATATGAATTTCCAGTTAGCATTCCGTGTGTATTTTTATTCTCTGGACAAGTTTTTCACATTCAATAGAGATATGATATATCGTGGATAACAATATAAACAATTTCATAAAATATTAATTGGTTAGACGTCGATAATATTGTCTCATGCACTTTGTAGTAAATTGATTTCATTGCATAGAAAAATTATCTAATTTTCTAGATGGAACATATTGTTTTTCCTAACTTATCTAAAATTTTGTAATAGTTTTGTTTGTATTTTGATTACTTGTGATGTTTTAGTTTGGTGATTGTTTCTTTGTATTTTAATATCTAGTGATGTTTGTGGTTTCTTTTTTATATATTTTGATTTTAAATGTTTTGACATTATTTGTTTAAATTTTGATTATTTATGATGCTTCTGCTCGGTACAATATTGTTTAGTATTGAATTTGAAGTGTTGTTTGCTTTTTGTTTTCTGTGCTTTGATGACTTTTACTATGAATTCTTTCCTTTGCAATGTGAGTGATTTTTTTTTTTAATTTATTAGTTTGCTACTTTATTTAATACATTTTTTTCATTTAGTTTTAATGGTTTGCTACTTTATTTCATACCTTATCGTGGTTGGTAAAATATTTGTGATGGAATTGTTTGTTTGTGTTTAATTACTTGTGATGTTTTTTCTTGATGATTATTTGTATTTTGATTACTTGTGATGTTTATGGATTCTTTTTATATATTTTGATTTTAAATGTTTAACATTACTTGTTTGAACTTTGATTCTTTGACATTTCTTGTTTGAATTTTGTTTGTTTGTATTTGATTACTTGTGATATTTTTACTTGATGTTTGTTTGTATTTTGATTATTTGTGATGTTTGTGGGTTTTTTTTAATTTATATATATATATATATATATATATATATATTGATTTTGACATTTGTTTGATGTTTGTTTGTATTTTGATTATTTGTGATGTTTGTGGTTTTTTTTTTTAATTTATTTTTATATATTTGACATTTGTTTGTTTGAGTTTTGATTGTTTGATGTTGCTATTTTGTTTAGTATTCATGCTATGAGTTCTTTAATTTGTAATCTTAGTGGAGTTTCATTAATTCAATGATTTGCTACTTTCTTTAATACTTCATTTTTTTCTTTAATTGTTTTGTTTGTATTTTGATTATTTGTGATATTTTTGCTCGGACATTGTTTGTTTGCATTTTGATTTCTTATGATATTTGTGGTTTTTTTTAATTTTATATATTTTTTGAATTTAAATGTTTGATATTGTTTGTTTAAATTTTGATTGAGTATGATGCTTTTGCTCAATAGAATTTTGTTTAGTATTATTAAATTTGAAATGTTTTTTTTGTTTGTTTGACTTTTGCTATTAGTTATTTAATGTATAATCTCAAGTGAGTTTCATTCTTGGTTATTATTTAATACTTTATTTTTTAAAAAAAATTTATAAATTTATTGTGGTTTATTTTAATATTTATAGATTAATTCTAAATCTTTGTCGTTTGTTTGTATTTTATATTAATTGTGCTTGGTACAGTCTTGTTTAGTATTTTGATATCTTGTGATGTTTATTATGATTCTGCTTGGAATTTTGTTTGTGAATTCTTTGGTTTAGTATTTTGATATTTCTATTTTTTTTTCTAAGTTTTTTTTTTTCCTCTATAAATATCTTGAAAATGGTTTTTGTTTGTTTGGTTATTGATAGTTTCTATCTTTTATTTTTATGATGATCAAGAAAACAATCAACATTTAGTGTGCTTGAAGGGTCTTGGACGAATTGTTACAACTTTGTATAATTTTGTAAATATGATGGTGCTAGGATGTCTTTTATTGTATTGATGTTTTGTTTGCCACATATAGCCTTGTTTGTTCATGTCATATGTTCAACTCGAATCTGTTACTCTCTTGCTATTAAAGACGGATTTGCAAAGTCACAACCGCCGTAAGAAATTCAAAGATGGACCATCTATATTATCTGTGAGTGCCAACTTTACCCACTACTGAAATCTATGTAGATTATGTTATTCGAAGCTTGCTTAAAATCTCTTTTACCTACTTTGTTGTAAATTTTTAGAGAAAATGGTATTATTTAGTAATTAAATAGTTATAATTATAGTTGACATTTTGTAAATAGCAGTATGCTATAAAATATTTTAGTTCTTTTTAATGGTTAATGTTAGTTCCTCGATATTATGTTAATTTAACTGTGTTCTAATTGCAGGTTATATCCACTGAATATGGACCACCACACAACTCATCACTCGATATTGGTTTAGTGATATCAACATTTTTTTTTATTGTTTTTCTATTCGTGATCTTATGTTTATTGTGTTTTTTCTGATTCTTAAAGAGCCCAGGATTTGATACTTCAAGTTTTGTTTGCTTGATCCTAGTTTTCTTTGGTACATTCGAACCTTTGTTTTTGTCTGTATTCTCCAATGTAAATTAGATTATTGCTCCTCTTCTTGTTATACTAATTATTAAGTTTTTGTGGTTTATATACAGAATAGTATCTTGTTTCTACAATACTGAAGAATGATAAGGTAATGATCTTGTCGTGCACTAATCTTTTCAAACAAGTAATTGTTTTATTTAATTATTAAACTTTGATCTTGTGATATTAATTATTAAGCTTGTGTGGTTTATACACAGAATAATATTTTCCCTTAAGGTTCACGTCTTGTTACTACAATACTGAAGGATGATAAGGTAATAATGATCTTGTCGTGCACGAATCTTTTCAAACAAGTGTTTTATTTAATCATTAAACTTTGATCTTTCTTGTTATATTAATTATTAAACTTTTGTGGATTATATACAGAACATTATCTTCCCTTAAGGTTCACGTCTTGTTTCTACAACACTGAAGGAAGATAAGGTAATGATCTTGTTGAGCACTAATGTTTTCAAACAAGTAAGTGTTTTATTTAAAGATTAAACTTTAATCTTTCTTGTTATACTAATTATTAAGCTTTTGTGGTTTATATTCAAAACAATACCCTTAAGATTCACGTCTTGTTTAATAGTTTGTTGTTTCGTGTTTCCTTTTTCCTTCTTTCATTTCATAAATTAGTATTTTGATTATAAATCTTTGTGATTGTTTGTTTGAATTTTGATTACTTGTGATATAAGTGGTTGGTATCGTCTTTTCTAGTATATTTGTATTTTGATTTTAAATTTTTGTGTTTGTTTGTTTGAATATCGATTTCTTGTGTGCGAACTTGGTACGTTCTCATTTAATATTGAATTTGAAGTGTTTAATTTTTCTCTCTGGTGACTCTTGTTTCTGAGTTCTTTAATTTATAATTCTAGTCGATTTTTGTGTATTGAATGGGTTGCAACTTTCCCTTCTCATTCTTTTATTTTTTTTTTTCGTTTATAGATTTATTGTGTTTTTTTTTTAAATGTATTTTGATTTTAGCTTGTTTCTTTGAAATTTGATTTCTGTGATACTTCCTTTTAGTATTATTATTATTTTTTTTTTTTTTTTTCGCTCTTATGACTTTAATGTGTAATATTGTGGTTTATTTTTATATATATATATTTTTTTTTTCGCTCTTATGACTTTAGTGTGTAATATTGTGGTTTATTTTTATATTTGTATATGGATTGTAAATTTTTTTTTTTTTTTCTCTTATGACTTTTGTGTGTGCGTTCTTTATTGTGGTTTATTTTTATATTTGTATATGGATTGTAAATTTTTTTTTTTTTTTCTCTTATGACTTTTGTGTGTGCGTTCTTTATTGTGGTTTATTTTTATATTTGTATATGGATTGTAAATTTTTTTTTTTTTTTCTCTTATGACTTTTGTGTGTGCGTTCTTTATTGTGGTTTATTTTTATATTTGTATATGGATTGTAAATTTTTTTTTTTTTTTCTCTTATGACTTTTGTGTGTGCGTTCTTTATTGTGGTTTATTTTTATATTTGTATATGGATTGTAAATTTTTTTTTTTTTTTCTCTTATGACTTTTGTGTGTGCGTTCTTTATTGTGGTTTATTTTTATATTTGTATATGGATTGTAAATTTTTTTTTTTTTTTCTCTTATGACTTTTGTGTGTGCGTTCTTTATTGTGGTTTATTTTTATATTTGTATATGGATTGTAAATCCTTATGATGGTTTGTGTTTGTTTGAATTTTAATTCTATATGATTCTTTTGTTTGGTATGATCTCGTTTAATATTAAATTTTAAGTGTTTTATTTATGAGTTTATCAGCTGTCTTCTTTAATAATTCCATGTTTTGAAATATTTTTTTTAATTTTATAAATTTATTTGGGTTTGTGAGTATATTGATTTTAAATATTCTGATGGTTTATTCTTTTGAATGTTGATTACTTATAATATTTGACGTGATTAGTATTTTGGTTCTTTTTTATATTTAAATTTCTGCTTTTGAGATGGTTGTTCTTTAATCTATAAGATAATGATGGATAAGATATACATTTTTTTTTCTTTTGCATCTGGTGATTTTTTATGTAATTTCAATAGAATTTGAGTTGTTTTATGGTTTGTTATTATTATTATTTTTTTTTACTTCATTTTCATTTTTATATTTATATTTTTATCCTAAATTTTTATAATTGTTCATTTGAATTTTGATTTTATTTAATGTTACATTTTTGTTAAGTATTATATTTGATATGGTTTATTGATTTTTGTTTTTTTTTGTTTTTTTTTGTTTTTTAATTTATTTATATTGATTTGTTTTTTTTTATTGTATGTGCATGTATTTTTATCAAAGGAATTTTCTCTTTTTCCTTTTTTTTTTCTTTAATTTTATAAAAATTTGTTGCACGTTTTGATATTTGTAATTTGCTTGTTTATGATTCTATAATTCTTATTTAATATAGAATTTGAACTGTGATTGTTTTTCTTCTTTCCTTTTTCTTTTCGTGCATATTTTTTAGTGTTTGATTTGTCCATCATATTTTTGTTTGTTAATTTTTTAATCTATATTTTAAATAGAATTTTTTTATGATATTCTAATATTTTTAATGGTTGATTAAAAAGAAAGTTTGGCCTTCTCATTTCGGCCTACGTGTTCTCTTTATTGAGTCTTCTATCGGCCGAATCCTCTGGAGATTGATAAATACTTGTTTACTATAAAATTAAATTTGTTTTATAGTTATTTGAATTTTGATTACTTATGATGGTACGATTTCGTTTTGTAGTACATTCGATATGCTTATTTGTTTTTTTGCTTTTGTTACTTTTGTTTGGGTGTTCTTTGATTCGTGGGTTTCATTTTTTTATAATTTATTTTGGTTGGTTTTTTATTGTATGTGAATTTCGTTAATTGCTAGTTTGTCTTGTCCTTCCCATTTTTTTCTTTCGTTTTATAAATTTATTATAGTTTACTTTAATATTTGTATTTTTATTTTAATTTTTGTCATTAGTTATTTGAATTTTGATTGTTTGTGATGGGTTTGCTCAGAACAATCTCATTTATTATTGAATTCGAAATATTTTATTTTTTTCTTTCGTTTTTTTTTTTCATGTTATTTGTGATATTTATGTTTTTTTTTTCTCTTTCTTTTTGTGCATATTGTTTACTTTGTCAATCATATTTTTCCACTTGCAACTGTAATCTGAGTTATTTGTTATATATTCTTCCTTTTTCTTTCTATGTCTTGTGATGTCTTTGTTCATGTTGTTTACATTTTTTTCATATCTCATTGTATTTTGAATTTGAAGTGTTTGATTTTTATTTTTATTTTTTCATGCATGTTGTCTGTTCGATAGGTTGTCTTGTGACTTTTGTTTGTAGATTTTTTGGTTTATGATGCTTCTACTCGGTAAAATATCTCTAAAATTGGTTATGAATTTTGATTTTAAATCTTTGAAATTGTTTGTTTGGATTTTGATTGTTATTGATTTTTTTGCTCGATACAATTTTGTTTACTAAGAATTTGAAGTATTGTTTGCTTTTTGCCTTTTGTGCTCTTGTAACTTTTGTCTGTAAGTTCTTTAATCGGTAATTTTAGTGGAATTTCATTAATTCAATAGTTCTCTATTCATTAATTCTAAATATGTGTGATTGTTTGTTTCAATTTCGATCATTTGTGATGTTCTTACTTGGTAGGGTCTTGTTTAGTATTTTGATTTCTTATGAAAATTATAGATTATTTTTTATGACTTTTGTCTGATATTTATGTGAGTTTTTATTTTATTTATTATGTATCCTCAAGTGAAAACTAGATTATTGTTCTTGCATATATGGAAGGCAACTCAAATGTTGCATCAATAACAAACAATCAAATTTCAGTTATACTAGTTAATAAGCTGTGGTATATATTGATAATACAGGACAGTATCTCATATCTCATCTTTTAGCACTTACGGCTTGTTTGTACAATATTGAAGGAAGAAAAGGCAATGATCCAGTCGTGTGCTGATTTTTTCAAAACACATACGGTCTTTTCATTTTATTATTAAACTTTTATTTTCCCTTTTATTTTTCCCATTTTATTATCTCCACTTGTATGAGTTGGAAGATGGTGGGATGCTTTTTAATTACAGTTTGTTCAATTTGTATATTGATTCTACATATGTGTGATTTGTTTGCATTTTGATTACTTATGAATTTTGATTCTAAATCTTTAAAATTGTTTGTTTGAATTTTGATTATTTGTGATGCATCTGCCCGATTTAATTTTGTTTAGTGTTGTTTTTGAAGTATTGTTTGCCTTTTGCTTTTATGTGGTCTGCCAAATTTTGTATGTGTTCTTTAATCAGTCATCTTAGTGGAGTTTCATATTCCCTTTTTCTTTATTTTATTAATTTATTGTGATTTGTTTTGATATTTGTATATTGACATTAAATATTTGTAATTGTTTGTTTGCATTTTGGTTACTTGTGATGTTTTTGCTTGATACTGTCCCGTTTAATGTTTTGATTCCTTGTGATGTATTTGCTTGATACTGTCCCATTTAATGTTTTGATTCCTTGTGATGTATATACTTAAAATTGATTCTTGTCAGATTAGATATTAGTGGTCGATCTTTTATTTTTGTGATATCAAGAAAACCATCACTATTTTGTTACATTATTTAGCTGAAATTTTCTTTGGTACATTCCTCTTCTTTTATTTATTTATTATTATTATTTTTTTTTTTTTTTTTTTTTTTTTTTTTTTTTTTTTTTTTTTTTTTTTTTTTT
>NW_019268554.1:1330277-1335718 GCF_002738365.1 Cucurbita moschata | reverse complement strand
TTTTTTTTTTTTTTTTTTTTTTTTTTTTTTTTTTTTTTTTTGTCGTCCTTCTATATCCTCAAATAAAAACTAGATTATTGTTCTTACATATTTGCTTGTGTAGCAGAAAATATTTGGTAGGAATGGTGTAGCAACATTGATTCACCATCCAGATGCAGCTTCCTGAGAAGACAGCTCAAATGTTGAATCAGCAAGAAACAATCAACTTTTAGTTATACTAGTTACTAAACTTTGTGTATATATTGATAAATACAGGACAGTATCTCATATTTCATCCTTTCGCACTTACCGCTTGTTTGTACAATATTGAAGGAAGATAAGGTAATGATCTTGTTGTACATTACAAAATAGTTTATTCAAAACAATAATCAATTAGAATATGTAATAAATCACAATAATAATTTTGAAATTAAATAGGAAAGAGTGGTTCGGTCAAACTCGACCTACTCCACTCCCCAAGCGCCTCTTGGGAATTTGAATAAAAATTTTCTCCACTCTTTCCACGGATCAGAGCCCAACCACTACACCACTCTTTTTACGAGTTCAATAGTAAATTCAATCTTTTCCACGACGCAGGATCAAATTGATACAAGTAATTGAATTGCTCTCAGATTTATAATTTGGAGCACTCAACTATTTTCTCACCATACAATAAAAAAATCCCTCTGGTGAATAAAAATAAAATTGGAAGTTTGGAGAGCGAGAGAGCAACAATTAATTGAAGATAGAAGCTCTCAGATTTACAATTTAGAGCATTCAACTATTTTTTCACCGTACAATAAAAAAAATCCCTCTGGGAAATAAAAATAAAATTGGAAGCTTGGAGAGAGTAACAACCTTTAGAAAATTAGTTTGAAGACAGTGAAGTTGAAACTTAGAGAGAGCACCAGAGGCTTTTAGAAAATGGAAGAAATGGAAGTAAAGATTAAAAAGTAAATAATAAGAAAATTTTCTAAATTTATTTTTTAGTTTAAATATAATAATATAATATAAAAACAATAAAAATTACCTAGTTAAATGATAAACTCAAAATATATTATAAATATAATAATATAATAATAAAAATGATGTGAGTACCCATAAAAGTTTAAAAATATAATAGTATTATAATATAATACAGTAATAATAAAAATCAATGTGACTAATATTCTTCCAAAATGATAAGTGTCATACTTTGATTTGTCCATCATTTTGATTTAACTGTTACATCATTACATTAGGTATGTTGTCTCAACTGTAATTTCTTCGTTTTAGCTCTGATTTAAGTGATTGAAAATCGTTGAAATCATTATTCCCAACTTTATATGTGTGTAGAATTCAAAAACGTCTATCAATTAATTATTTAAAATTAATTAATATGAGATTAAGGGTCAACAAGCCAACAATTACAACTGTGGGCAGAATTGAGTGAATAGTGTCTCTTATTCACTTTGCAGTTTGATAACTCTATAAATGGAGAATTTCGCGAGAATGGGAAGTGACATAGGTGGTCGGGAAGGTTTCCTCATCCCATCCTACCTCCTAAACATCTCTATTTCTCCTTAACACCAAAAGTAGAATCGATCAAACATTCACCTCGAGCACAAAGGTTTCCTCATCCCATCCTACCTGCTTTCAAATTTTAAAAATAAAAAACATAGTGCTTAAAGTTATTTAGTACAAAACATTCTCCTTTCCAAGTAAGTATGTTTCTTTCTACTTCGGTTATTCGTTTTTGTGTACTAAAATCGAGAGTTAAAACAATCAGACTATCTAACCCGTTCCAAATAAACTTTATCCTCAACACCAACAATGTGTCGATCAACCAATCTCGATTGAAATACGAATATTCTCCAAGTAGATGAAAGAATACGACAAGTTCAAAGTTAGAATCGACAAATGAGAACGTGAGAAGTTAAATATCAAACATTAAAAAAAAATATATATATATATAATATGTAACAACTTAAGACCACCGCTAATAGATATTGTCTATCTTAGTTCATTATATATCATCGTTAGCCTCACGACTTTAAAATGTGTCTATTAAAGAGAAGTTTTCACACCCGTGTAATAAATACTTGTTTCTCTCCCGAACCAACGTGAGATCTCACATAATACATCGTGTTTCCCTGTTTTAGCTTCCCAAGAGTGGTCAGACCAGACAGCAGACAGCAGCCATCAGACATCAGCTGGTCGTCTTCCTCATTTACTCTCTCATCTTCCAAAACCCTAAAAACACAGAAAAACACAGAAACAAGGCAGCTAAGCTTTCCGAGGATGCCCTCTGACTTCTCAACAACTTCCAAGCCCTCATTAATACCTTGTTTCATTTAACATTATGGTCATTTTTTTACGTGCCTTTTCCTTATGTTCTTAATATTTGTGCTTTTTAGGGCATCTTTTCTTTCATTCGAGCTTATTTGCTTCGATTTCATATCGTAATTGGACCCAACGGGCTCGAGAACAAATATTATTCAAGATGGTTGTTACATTCGAGATATTACTACATGTAGTGCCTCTTTTCGATCACATAATTAACCTCACGTACCTGAAAACTTAAGCTTATTTGCCCCGACCTCATATCGTAATTAGACCCAATGGGCTCGAGAAGAAAAATTATTCAAGATGGTTGTTCCATTATAGATAATACTACATTTAGTTTCTCTTTTCAATCCCGTAATTTACATTACATACCTCAACACTTAAGCTTATTTGCTCTGACTTCATATCGTAATTGGACCTAACGGGCTCGAAAAGAAAAATTATTCAAGATAGTCATAATATTACTACGTACATGATGAAAACGTAGACCACATTGAAGGAGAGAGATTAGAAAGCATTATGGTTGTGAATAGCAACCGAGGATCGAAATCCTCCGAGTAAAAAAGCTAATCAACATGACGTCAAATTCGTATCTATCACACATATGGTGACAACCCATCTATAACCAACGGTGTGAAATTATCGGTCACGTAGAGAAATTAGGTAAGAATTCACTCAAGAATAGCAACGGAGAACCCGACCCCTTCTCGAAGGAAATTACTCCCAAGCCCTTCCCGATGACTACGAAAACACAATTGTAAAATTGTCGAACACGTTCAAGGAGAAGGATTAGAAGAAAGCAATCAATTCGAGAAAAGAAAAAAAAAAGAGAAGTTATTCAACGAGCCCGTGAAATTCATAGCCATTACGTATAAAAAGAAAACAAACTCACAGCTAGTAATGCAAAATTGTCGACCATATTAAACAACGATCCACTCGAGACTGGCACCCGAGAACAAATAAAAACAAGGAGAGGTTATAATGGAAGAAAAAGAAGATTAGGGTTTAGTGAGCGTTCGAGTTGAGGGGAATGAAGCCTGGTCCGAAGCCTAACATATATATTTTTTTTTGAAAAGCCTCGAGCCAGCCAACATTCCCCACAACCCCCAACTTCTCTCTCTAAAAGCCCTTCCTCTCTCTAGAAAAAGTGCCCTAAAGCAATGGCACAACCCTCACTGCCCCTGCCCTTAATTTATAGGGTCCCATTCTTTTTACTCTAGAGATAGAAACATACAAGCTTTCGTAATATTATATTATTATTAAAATAGAATATTGAAAAGAAAAAAAAAACGGATATGATCTTATGAAATAAGTGACAAATTTGAACAAAACTTTCGTACTTTCATAGAAAAAAGAATTGTGGAGGTAAAATCTTTAGCCGTGTTCGTGAGTTAGATTGGGTCTGGTCGAATTGAGACATTTTTTAGACCTAATTAATGAACCTAATCCAATCGAACGGTATGGTTGTTCGAATCATTTATATATTTATTTATTATTAAATAAAAGTAAAAATGCTATTTATTTATAGCTAGATTTACCACTCAATTTCCATATATAAAAATTATTTTTAAAGATTTGTTTGAGAATTAAAAAATATATATATAAAATTAAATAAATATAAAATAAAAATTAAGAATAATTGTAAATGAGTTCCGTTCTAACCAATTTAGTTTTAAGATAATCCATGAATCTATATTAAATTTTTATTTATTTGAATCTAACTCAACTCAAATAAGTTTATAACTCAACTCAAACTATACGTGTTGAGTTAGGTTGATCGAATCTTTTTTAGATCATTAGATTAAAAAAAAAAAAATTGAGCGAACGAAAGATCTTGAAGAGCGAGATTACAGAACTCAACAAAGAGAAGAGCTTGCTCTCCTCGATCTTTTCTTGAATATTGATCAATGCTCTCTCGATATTCAAGATTTTCCCACGTCATTGCTTTCCTCTCCCACAGCAATAGCTCGTTCATCGACTGAACCCACAAAGAAAAATACAACAGAAAAATGGTTCGGGTTAAGGTAAATATTTCAGAGTATCAGGAATAGTTATTAAAAAAAAAACAACTATATTGAGACGATCGTATTAAATAATTTGAACAGTTATTAGGAAACCGTCACCACGGGACGGTTGTATTAAATAATTCTTTTCTAAATAGACCTAAGATGAGTCAAATAAACCCTAGTTTCAAATTTCCAATGCATTTTTATTATTGGATTATTAAATAAAAAATATATATATATATAAAAAAAGGGTAATAAGGTGATGATAAGAAAATGATGTATGACCTGCAGTTACCGGTCAATGGGACAGTATGTGACCTGGTATAGGCAGTGGTCGGACATGGACATGGACAGAGACACAGCTGCACGACAAGACAAATGGAGTAATTAAAAAAGAACACTTCACACGTGTCAGTCTTTAATGCCATTTTCATCATTACCTTATTATTATTATTTTTCCTTTAATGCCTTTTGTTTTCTTTCCACCTTCCTACCCGCACGCCCCGGGTGACTTTCATTTCATTACCCTTTTTTGACTCATAAGGGTATTACGGGTACCGGATGACCCGAACAATTAAGACTATTTGACCAAAAGTAGAACGGTCGAGTTGGATAGATTTTTTTAGTTGGGTTCAATTTTTTAGACCATAAATTCTATGACCCGAACAATTAAGATTGTCCGACTTAGTTGGATTGAATTTTTTACTCAATAATACCTTTTAGACCATAAATTCTAAGGGTATTACTAAGATATAATGACCCGAACAATTAAGACTACCCGACTTAAATTATAAGGGTCAAGTTTGGTAGTTTTCTTTAGTTGGGTTGAACTTTTGACTCAATAGTAAGTTTAGACTCTAAATTTTAAGGGTATTCCTATGAGCCAATGACCCGAACAATTAAGATTACTTGACCTAAACGATAAAAGTTGAGTTGGGTTAATTTTTTTATTTTTTTTGAGTAGGGTTGAATTTTTTTTTTTCCTGAAATAACAACTTTTAAACCATAAATTTTAAGGGTATCCTACTATCCAATTACCGGACCTAAACTATAACCTAAACTATAAGGGTTAAGTTGGTTTTTTTTTTTTTTTTTTTTTTTTTTTTTTTTTTTTTTTTTTTTTTTTTTTTG
>NW_019268554.1:1306706-1329839 GCF_002738365.1 Cucurbita moschata | reverse complement strand
TTTTTTTTTTTTTTTTTTTTTTTTTTTTTTTTTTTTTTTTTTTTTTTTTTTTTTGAGATAGGTTATATTTTTGGAAAATTGAAAATTTAATTTAGTTCATGGGTTGAGATTTTTTTTGTTGGGTAAATCCAACAAACTCAAAAATAGAGTTTACGATCCAACTTAACGGGAACCCTACTCTACCTTTAAGATTGTTATGAATATGAAGATTATTTAACGTTTGTAACAGATGTCTGTGATTAATTGTGACTTATAAATATTTGATATTTAAATTTCATGAGATTTTGTTATTAAAGTAAGGATAAAATATATTTAAAAAAATTTTAAAAAATAAACAACGGGACAATTTAGCCCAACACACCAAAAAAATAAGAGGTTGGATTGCGAACCTTATTATGTCAATCCAACCAATACAAAAATTGATAGTAAGCTAAAGTTTAAGAGTATAATATTGTACTAACTTCGACATTAATGTCAAATATATGTCCTTTTCATATGCTCAAATAACAAAATAAAATAATTATTTACGTTAATATTTTATCTTTTAATATTAAAAGCTTATGATAAAAAATTTAATATAAAAAATAAATTACTAGGTAGAAGTTGGAGTGTTCACCCGACTCAATAATTTAATTAACTCATATTATTCAACTCAAACTTTAAATCATAAAAATTGGGATGGTTTTTGTTCGGTACGAGTTGGGTTCCGAACAAAAAATTTAAATCAACTTGCAGAGTGACATTTTTTAGTCTATCCGGACTCGAAAATAGGATTATAACTCAATCCTACTTTTAAAAATATTTGATGTGTAACCTATATTGGTGATGCATTGTGACTCGTGATCTCTCTCGTTTATAGTCTAACTGAACCTAACTCGAAAATAAAAAGTTGTATTGTGGACTCTATTCGAATTATTTATATGAACGACCCGCTTCTAAATTCAAGCCAACTAGATCGAATGGAAAAGGGGCATTTTGGGGAAGAGGTGGGGATGAAAAGGAAGGAAGAAAATGGAGATGGACATATGGGAATTAGGAAAGACGGCGATTGACGAAGAAGGAGAGAGCAGTGACGAGGGAGCAGTGGGGTCCATCTGGGAAATTGGACGGCTACGATTTCTGCACCCCATCGTACGATGCAGGGTTCGCGCCCACGTGATTGCATTCAATGGGGGTGGGAATCGGTACGACCCGCTTTACGCTTGTGGGCCCCACTCCCCTCCTCGCTTCCTATTCCTTCCCCCCTTCGGACTCCACTCGGGACCACTTTTCTTTTTTTCTTTGAAAAAACAAAATAATAGATGTAAAAAAAGGGATTAAAACCGGGATTCGAACTCAGGCCAATTAGATTGGAATTTAATTATCATAACCGTTGGATTACAAATGCAAGATGTTAAAAGAAAAAAGGTTTTTTCAATAACAAAATAATAATTGTGAAAAAGAAATTAAAAACAGAACAATAGTTGTGAAAAAGAAAATAAAAAGTAGCATTTGCCGGGAGTTGAACCTAGGTTCTATTGCTTGGAAGGCAATTATCCTAACTGTTGGACTACAAACGTAAGATGTTGGAAGAAAAAAGGTCTTTCCAAAAAGAAAATAAAAGTTTGCAAAAAAGAAATTAAAGAGTTGCATTTGCCGGGAGTCGAACCCGGGTCTATTGCTTGGAACCGTTGGACTACAAACGCAAGATGTTGGAAGAAAAAAGGTCTTTCCAAAAAGAAAATAAAAGTTTGCAAAAAAGAAATTAAAGAGTTGCGTTTGCCGGGAGTCGATCCCGGGTCTATTGCTTGGAAGGCAATTATCCTGACCGTTGGACTACAAACGCAAGATGTTGGAAGAAAAAGGGTCTTTCCAAAAAGAAAATAAAAGTTTGCAAAAAAGAAATTAAAGAGTTGCGTTTGCCGGGAGTCGAACCCGGGTCTATTGCTTGGAAGGCAATTATCCTGACCGTTGGACTACAAACGCAAGATGTTGGAAGAAAAAAGGTCTTTCCAAAAACAAAATAAAAGTTTGCAAAAAAGAAATTAAAGAGTTGCGTTTGCCGGGAGTCGAACCCGGGTCTATTGCTTGGAAGGCAATTATCCTGACCGTTGGACTACAAACGCAAGATGTTGGAAGAAAAAAGGTCTTTCCAAAAAGAAAATAAAAGTTTGCAAAAAAGAAATTAAAGAGTTGCGTTTGCCGGGAGTCGAACCCGGGTCTATTGCTTGGAAGGCAATTATCCTGACCGTTGGACTACAAACGTAAGATGTTGGAAGAAAAAAGGTCTTTCCAAAAACAAAATAAAAGTTTGCAAAAAAGAAATTAAAGAGTTGCGTTTGCCGGGAGTCGAACCCGGGTCTATTGCTTGGAAGGCAATTATCCTGACCGTTGGACTACAAACGCAAGATGTTGGAAGAAAAAAGGTCTTTCCAAAAACAAAATAAAAGTTTGCAAAAAAGAAATTAAAGAGTTGCGTTTTCCGGGAGTCGAACCCGGGTCTATTGCTTGGAAGGCAATTATCCTGACCGTTGGACTACAAACGCAAGATGTGGGAAGAAAAAAGGTCTTTCCAAAAAGAAAATAAAAGTTTGCAAAAAAGAAATTAAAGAGTTGCATTTGCCGGGAGTCGAACCCGGGTCTATTGCTTGGAACCGTTGGACTACAAACGCAAGATGTTGGAAGAAAAAAGGTCTTTCCAAAAACAAAATAAAAGTTTGCAAAAAAGAAATTAAAGAGTTGCGTTTGCCGGGAGTCGATCCCGGGTCTATTGCTTGGAAGGCAATTATCCTGACCGTTGGACTACAAACGCAAGATGTTGGAAGAAAAAAGGTCTTTCCAAAAAGAAAATAAAAGTTTGCAAAAAAGAAATTAAAGAGTTGCGTTTTCCGGGAGTCGAACCCGGGTCTATTGCTTGGAAGGCAATTATCCTGACCGTTGGACTACAAACGCAAGATGTTGGAAGAAAAAAGGTCTTTCCAAAAAGAAAATAAAAGTTTGCAAAAAAGAAATTAAAGAGTTGCGTTTGCCGGGAGTCGAACCCGGGTCTATTGCTTGGAAGGCAATTATCCTGACCGTTGGACTACAAACGCAAGATGTTGGAAGAAAAAAGGTCTTTCCGAAAACAAAATAAAAGTTTGCAAAAAAGAAATTAAAGAGTTGCGTTTTCCGGGAGTCGAACCCGGGTCTATTGCTTGGAAGGCAATTATCCTGACCGTTGGACTACAAACGCAAGACGTTGGAAGAAAAAAGGTCTTTTGAAAAACAAAATAACAGTTGCAAAAAAGAAATTAAAAAGTTGCGTCTCCGGGTGTCGAACCCAGGTCGGTCTATTGCTTGGAAGGCAATTATCCTAACCATTGGCCTACAAACGCTCAATGCTGTAAATTGTAAATATACCATTACATGTATATGTCAATAATATGATATCTTAATTAATTTTAATAAAAATTTAGTTATATTCACAAACAAATATTTAAATATAATTAAATATGCCGAGTATATATAACAAAATTTGCAGTAAGTGAAATACATATATCAATGCAAATTGAATAATATATACATATAGTACATATAGTTGGGTTATATTAATTTAGTATTATCCCTCGTAATTATATCGATGAGCAAAACAATTTATTTTACATAGTAAATGTACGTATATATCTTTCGAATATGAATATTCAAAAGACCTACTGATCAATCACTACTATCTACGATTCTGTGTAGGGTGTTCATTTATTTGAAACATTTCCAAAAACGAAAGAGCTTCTCGTCGAAGGGCTCCTCTAAGACTTGCAGTGAATGGTCGTGAGTCTCGACAAACCGAAGGAAAACACTGATTCATCCAGTGAGTTTTGCAATAGCCCTCATTAAATGAGATTGAATTTTAACTACAATTTATATCAAATCTCCTGTTTTTTTGTTCGGCTAATATTTATTTTCAAAAGTGTCGAAGCAAAATTTTCAAATTTGTGGTCAACCCTTTCAATAATAATAATAATAATTTATTAGAACTATCATAAAAAAAGAAAAATACTAACTTTTACCGGTGTTTTGAAAATACCTTAAACTTTTAAAAGTTTCATCAATATCTTCCAAGTTTTTAAAAAAATTTAAAAATACCAGCCCATACTATGTTTAAAAAATCAAGAATTTTTAAAAATAGCATTAACACCTTCTATATCTAAAAATAAAAAAACCAAAAAATCAGAAAAATTATTATCGGGATGAAAACTATTTACGAACAGTTCATACATTATTTCCAAACTTTTTAATTTTACATTTAAAAATCAACGCTAATTTTTGAAATGTGGTTTAACCGTGCATGTATTATAATTTTTTTTTTAAAAAAGTTTAAATGTTCTTAATTTCTTTTAATTAAAAAGTTTGAGAATATTAGTGAGAGTGGGAAAACTCAATAATAATTATAAATATATTTTTTTAAAAAGTTCAAATAAAAAAAAATATTTTTTTAAGTTAAAAGAGTTTTTTTTTTTTAATAATAAGTGTCTTTTTTTTCTAATTTTTTTATTTATTTTAAGTTTAAGAATTTTTTAATAAAAAAATTTAAAGGTGTTATTAAAATTTTGGTAGTGTATTTGGTAAAATTTAAAGTTATTTTTATTAATTTACTTCAAAAAATGAAATTGAAAAGAGAAAATTCGAAAGATTAATTTAATATTAAATATTAATACTATGAAATAAAATAAAAGAAAACAAAATAAAGAAAGAATTAAAATAAATATCACAATTTGTGAAGGCGAATTGCGTAATTTTAGGCCGAAACAAAAATATCATTACAGGAAACATCCGTGATCCGACGGAAGGCGTAACCGTAATCTCAGCCACAAACAGATTGGAAATGACAAAAGTACCCCTACCGGTTCATAAACTTTCACTACAGCCACTTGTTCTTGTGCTACCAGACAGAGAAAACCGCCAAAAAAAATCAAAACTAATGGTCACAATCTCTCTCTCTCTCTAACTGATCGCCATTTTCACTCTTACTCAGTTGCTCACTCACTCACTGTAATCCGCCATTAACGAAATTCTGTTTCTCTTGATGTGTTCATGAATCATTGAACCATGATTGTTTGCAGACCTTTGAGATTCAATTTGGGGCCGTCATTGCCGCCGGCGTCCGGGGTCTATGCCAGACAACCGGAGTATTGCCCAACCTCATCTTCTTCCTCTCTTTCATTGCGCACCAAATGCGTCTCTGTTTCTGCTGCCGAAGGATTTGATTGGAACTCGAGTGAGTATTTCACTAAGAGCTTTAGTTTGAAGAGAGGGAGCGGGGTTTACGGTGGTCGAGATGGAAATGGGGAGGGAGAGGTAGAGAGGGAGAGAGATGTGTATTGTGAAGTGGAGGTTGTGTCGTGGAGAGAGCGCCAGATTCGGGCTAATATTTTTGTTAATTCTGGGATTGAATCGGTTTGGAATGCTCTTACGGATTATGAGCGGCTTGCGGATTTCATCCCTAATCTTGTCTCCAGGTAGCGTGGCTGATTTCTTTTTGCTTTTTTGAAGAAATGATTGCTCGTTTCGTGTTCTGATTTCTTTGTTTTTTGCGGGAAGTTCTTTTTCTTCGTAATTTGATTGCAGGAATTACATTTCTGTAATTTGTTATTTTTATTGTTATTGGAAGTTCTCATCAGCTGGTTTACTTTAGGACGTGATACGAAATAAGGTGTCCCAGGATCCCGAAGGGGATGGATTGCGAGATCCCACATCGGTTGGGGAGGAGAACGAAGCATTCTTATAAGGGTGTGAAAACCTCTCCCTACAATACGCCTTTTAAAATTTTTTTTGAGGAGAAGCTAATCATAATGAAAGTTGCATATTATGCTTCTTAAGCCATGAGCTTGTACAGTTGCATTTCTTGTGGTTAGATTTGCATGCTAGAGTCATTCAAGTAATCTTGATCAAACTATTTTGTGGAGTGATTCGAATCACGAGTTTTCTTTTGATCAATATAATTCGTTCCAAAACTTTTCCTTGTATTGATTCCATTTGAAGTTTGTGTGGCAATTAAATTTGGGCCATCCGAAGTACTGAGGTGGCTGCCTCTATTGTGTGGATCGTTCTACCGAGTAGAGGGGCGAGCCCATACATACTAAAAAAAAAACTTTATACTCAATTGCCAATGATTTATATTTCAACATTCCAGAACATTTACCTAAGGAATCAAATGTTATGTAACAGCCCAAGTCTACTACTTGCGGATATTGTCTTCCTTGTACTTTTTATTTTGGACTTCTCTTTAAGATTTTTAAAACACGTTTGGGAGAGATTTCCACAACCTTATAAATAATTCTTCGTTCTCCTCCCCAATTGATGTGGGATCTCACATGTTGTGTTATGTGTTATGTTTACTATTGACGATGAAACAATATAGAAAGAATATTTATATTTGTATGTGTTTTTTCTTTTTTTGAGACCGGGAGGCTTCATGTTTTATGTCAGATAGAGTTATGTTATGTTCGCTGAATGATATATGTTTTACCACAAACTCCCAACTGAATAAAATTTTGATTCCAAACCATTTTACGGGATAATTTGATCTTGTTCTAGCTATTTGTGAATTCTTTGCAATGTTTTCTTTATCTCTACCGTTTAAACGGACTAGTTATTATTAAGTCCAGTGGGAGAATTCCTTGTCCACATCCTGGTCGGATATGGTTGGAGCAAAGAGGACTGCAACGGGCATTGTATTGGCATATCGAAGCTCGAGTTGTCTTGGATCTTCAAGAGTTACTAAATTCTGTAAGAAAAACATATATGTATGTATATATATATATATATATATATATATATATATATGTATATATATATGCGTGTAATACACTAGCTCTGTTGCTATTGACGCTAGTCAACTGTTGGTCATAGGATGGTAGTCGTGAACTCCACTTTTCCATGGTTGATGGAGACTTTAAAAAGTTTGAAGGCAAATGGTCCTTGAAAGCTGGTACAAGGTAAAATTTTGTTTGTTTACTCATTTTTAAAATTTAAGAATATAAAAATCCAGTAATTTTTATGTTATTTATGGATACTAGGTAGTATGTTGTCTATAAGATTGTTTTCATGTTGTTTGAGTTGTTTTCAAATTTTAATGCTACTTTCTGCAGGTCATCCCCGACAATTTTGTCGTATGAAGTTAATGTGATACCAAGATTTAATTTTCCTGCCATTCTTCTAGAAAGAATAATTAGATCAGATCTTCCGGTGAATCTTCGGGCCTTGGCTTGTAGAGCTGAAGGGAGTTCTGAAGGGGGTCAAAGAGTAGGAAACAGTGAAGATTCCAAGTCCATGATTCTTTCTAATACAATTAATGGTGCGGCATGTGAGAAAGATGAACTATTACAGGAAAATTCTAGTTCCAATTTGGGAACCTTGCCCCCATTGTCTAATGAATTGAATAGCAACTGGGGAGTTTTTGGAAAAGTTTGCAAACTCGACAAACGTTGCATGGTCGATGAAGTTCATCTCCGTCGATTTGATGGTTTGCTGGTATGTGAACCAATTCTAGAATGTCTGATTTATAGGGATAATTTGTGATCATTTCTGCAGAAATATTTTCTTCTGATTCGTTATTTTTTTATAATGGATCTATCGAGGATTGTTGGGAGGGAAGTCCCAGGTGGGCTAATTTAGGGAATGATCATGGGTTTAAAAGTAAGGAATACATCTCTATTGGTATGAGGCCTTTTGGGGAAGTCCAAAATAAAGCCATGAGAGCTTATACTCAAAGTGGACAATATCATACCATTGTAGAGGGTCGTGATTCCTAACATGGTATCAGACCCATGCCCTTAACTTACCCATGTCAATAGTATCCTCAAATGTCGAACAAAGAAGTTGTGGGTCTCGAAGGTGTAGTCAAAAGAACAAAGGGTGTACTTTGTTTGAGGACTCCAGAGAAGGAGTCGAGCCTCGATTAAGATTAAGGGGAGGTTGTTTGGGGGCTCCATAGGCCTCGGAGGAAGCTCTATAGTGTACTTTGTTCGAGGGGAGGATTGTTGAGAATTATTGGGAGTGAGTCCCACATTGGCTAATTTAGGGAATGTCTCCATTGGTAGAAGACCTTTTGGGTCCCCAAAATCAAAGCCACGAGAGCTTTAAGCCATGAGAGCTCATGCTCAAAGTGGACAATATCATACTATTGTGGAGGGTCCTGATTCCTAACACTAATGACATCCTTTTAGACCCATCATCAGTGGCCATTAGAGTAGTAGAAACGAATAAGTCGACAGTTTTTCAATGGAGATGATCCTATTTTGTGTCTGGCTCTTAAATTGCCAAAATTTCTTATAAGATGAATTTCACTGAAGGAAAATGGAGGCGTTCATCGTTGTGTGGTGGCTAGCATAACTGTGAAAGCTCCTGTTCGTGAAGTCTGGAATGTCCTGACTGCTTATGAAAGTCTTCCCGAGTAAGTTATCTATGGCTATGTTCTTGGTAGTTAATTGTTCGTGGAATAGTGTCAAATCTTGTTAGTGGTGAAATTAATTGATTGCAGAGTAGTTCCAAATCTAGCAATCAGCAAGATACTGTCAAGAGAAAGCAACAAAGTTCGCATTGTTCAGGTAAAATCAGAACATGAATTGCTGCAATTCAGCAAGATACTTGATTGGTGTTGGCTACCTTTTTTATGTGCAGGAAGGATGCAAGGGTCTACTATATATGGTTCTGCACGCTCGTGTGGTTTTGGACTTGTGTGAACAGCTTGAACAAGAGATTAGCTTTGAACAGGTTGAGGGAGACTTTGACTCTCTTACAGGAAAATGGCATTTTGAGCAGTTGGGAAGTCATCATACTCTCTTGAAATACTCTGTGGAGTCCAGAATGCACAAAGATACCTTTCTTTCTGAGGCTCTAATGGAAGAGGTTCCTTTTTACATTTTCTATCTTTTTTTTCTTTAATCACTCATTAGTTTTATGTCGGTAGTTGTTGGGATATTGGGATATGGAGTCGGCTAGTAAAAATCTGACATAGATATATTTATTATAGTACGTAGTTATATTTGTTAACGTTATGTACAGTAAACTGAAACCATATATATCCGTTAAGAATTGAAAAAGAGGGGAAATCGGCCACATTACGAGGAGGTTCATTTGATATCCAAAAATTGCTAAGCAACAGTCGGACAAGTGGGGAATGCTGGGGTAAACCAGAAAAGTTTGGGTAGAGCCAAATCTAAATGTTGGCTAGGTAAGTGTCCTGTAGTAAGAGGAGTAGTTATGAACCCGATAGACCATCCTCATGGGGTGGTGAAGGGAGGGCCCCAATGGGTAGAAAAAACTCGCAACCCCTTGTGGTTATCCTGCACTTAGAAGAAGTAGAAAAATATTTATATATAGTACGTAGTTATATCTGTTAAAGCTATATATAGTAAATTGAAACCATATATATACCCGTTAGGAATTGAAAATGTAATTTCTCCGTTCTCTGTATTCTCTCAGACTATATATATCCCTTAGGTGGTGCTTTTAAAATGTACTTTCTCCATTCTTCTCTTTTGGTGTACACATGATGGTACGTAAATGTAACTCATTGTTAGAGTTCCTAGAGCTCCTTGTAAGGCTTGTTGGAAAACCTGTTTGAGCCGATTCCAATCTTGATCTGTCGGCTATTTGTTTCATGGCTTTAATTTGAGCTACATATCCTACTCTAGAGACGGAAATACCACATTTGATTCTAGCATTAGTAGGCATATAAGCTGAAACATCTCTAGATTGGGTCTCAACTATTGGCCAATATTCCTCCTTGCCTTTATCCTATTCTTTGTATTCATCTAGATCAAGTGTGTGCATTGTTGTGCGATCCTAACAATACTAGTATATTTAGAAAATAACGATAGAATTGCCAAAAATATTATATAAGTTTCAGTTCTTTTACGATGAATCATGTGTATTCAGGTGGTATATGAAGATCTTCCTTCAAACTTATGTGCAATTCGGGACTCCATCGAGAAAAGGGGATTAAAAAATTCTTTTGAATCATTTGAGAAAGGTGATTCAGAGGAGAAAAGTTCTTCAAATCAAAACAATCAATTCAATGACCATACGACAACGGGTGAGAGAGTTTCAGATGTCAATGGGAGAAGCTCACCCAGATCAAGGCCCAAAATTCCTGGCTTACAAAGAGACGTTGAAGTTCTCAAAGCAGAGGTGTTGAAGTTTATTTCAGAACATGGGCAGGAAGGATTTATGCCAATGAGAAAGCAACTTCGTATGCATGGAAGGGTAGATATTGAGAAGGCAATCACACGCATGGGTGGATTCAGAAGGATTGCATCACTTATGAATCTTTCCTTGGCATATAAGCACCGCAAGCCGAAGGGTTACTGGGACAAATTTGACAATTTGCAGGAAGAGGTATGCTTTAGCTTTGCTTGTAACTTATTGGAAACCCTGTCTTCTAATTCTTCATTGTTTATGTTTGTTAAAAGTTTTATGTTGACATTAAAAATGGAGAATCCTTTTGTTCTTGAGAATTTTGTAGTTCTTTTAATCCACTAGGTATTTGTTAGGAACCACGACTCTTCATAATGGTATGATGTTGTTCATTTAAGCATAAGTTCTCATAGTTTTGCCTTTTGGCTTCTCAAAAGGCCTCGTACCAATGGAGATGTGTTCCTTACTTATAAATCCATGATCAACCCCTTAATTAGCCAATGTGGGACTCCTCTTCCAACAATCCTCTCCTCGAACAAAGTACACCATAGAGCCTCCCTTGAAGTCTATGGTGTCCTCGAACCGTCTCCCCTTAATTGAGGCTCGACTCTTTCTCTAGAGCCCTTGAACAAAGTACACCCTTTGTTCCACACTTGAGTCGCTTTTGACTACACTTTCGAGGGTCCCAACTTCTTTGTTCGACATTTGAGGATTCTATTGGCATGACTAAGTTAAGAGCATGTCTCTGATATCATAAGCTCTCGTGACTTTGTTTTTTGTTTCCTAAAAATGCCTCATGCCAACGGTTATGCCAAACTCTCTCCTGTTCTTGCTACTAATCTGCCCTTAGAATTCGAATTGTTTGCTTGATTTCTTGGTGTGTTAGAAAAAGATATACTTCATTGATTCTTTTGCCAAATAAACAGATAAATCGGTTCCAGAAGAGCTGGGGAATGGATCCTTCGTACATGCCGAGTAGGAAGTCCTTCGAACGTGCAGGTACAAAGCCTACTAAATATGTTCTTTAGTCTTCTGCTTTCATTCTTTTTTCAATTTCTAAGGAAGGGGCTTTGTTTTGTTGCTTTTTTTTTTCTTTCCTTTTTGGTGGGCGTAACAAGGACTCGTTTGATAAACCATTATTTATATAATTGTATGCTCATAGCACAGCATGAACTCCTAAATGTATATTTAGGATAGTATGGGATTCTCTCAGAGGGCCGTGTTAGCCATAACTTTAATATGTAAAAATACATTGATCGACAAAGCCTTGTTACAGGGAGGTACGACATTGCACGGGCACTCGAGAAATGGGGCGGCCTGCACGAAGTTTCTCGGCTTTTGTCACTAAAAGTGAGACATCGTAACAGACAACCAAGCTTTGCCAAGGATAGAAAGAATGACTATTTAGGTGTAAATGATGTTGATTCTGAAAGTAAAACTCCATCTAAGCCATATATTTCTCAGGATACAGAAAAATGGCTTGCAGGACTGAAGTATTTGGATATTAATTGGGTTGAGTAGTGTTCATACGATATACAAAGCCTACAAATGTATATATGTTCAAGAGAATTTGTCATGACTGGTCATTTTTGTAATGTATTATAGAAAATGTCAGGAAAAAGATATGAAAATAACACTAATTCCATAAAAAGTTGAATAAACAAATTGCTATAGGGCTTTCAGGCTTATAAATCATACCATTTTAGAATATATGGGACAATCTGATACAAAAAGAAACTGAATATGATACAAAATTGGAATGGGGAGAATACAGTCTTTTACTTGCTCTGATTACTAACACTAACAACTCTCATGGAAATTTAACTTATACAAACAAACCCCTTCACTTCACAGCTAACAAAAATGTGGGGGTGGTCGAGTTCGTAGTTAAAAAAACGACGCTAGTTAGCCCGTACAGTTCTTGGATGCTATGCTCATGCAATTTACCTTCCGTGCAGCTGGTGGAATTCATCATGCTTGAAGAGAACTGATATTTACTTGATCA
The DNA here is from genome assembly GCF_002738365.1 of Cucurbita moschata. Classification (NCBI taxonomy): domain Eukaryota; kingdom Viridiplantae; phylum Streptophyta; class Magnoliopsida; order Cucurbitales; family Cucurbitaceae; genus Cucurbita; species Cucurbita moschata. Next base: position 1,317,679 of record NW_019268554.1, on the reverse strand, counting down.
GTATCAACTCCAGATAGCTGTTACTCATTAGGCCAGTGTACTCTCGACGTATTCCAATGCCTTCTGCTTCACCGATTCGATCCGTTCTTCATCACCAGCAGACTTTTCAAATTCCAAATACTTTTTAAATAAGAACTGCAAACCCAGAAGATTGTAAAGGTTTAAATATGGTTTAAATCCAACTTTGATCTCTTGAACACTTTTTAAATATCCATCTTAGTTTTTATCTTTCAAAATATATATTTTAGTCCTAAACTTTAACAAAGAACTACTGTTAGATGGAACACACTCCCAGAAAGGGGAAAGAAGGCATATACTCACCTTCATCTTCTTGGGAGCAAGAGATAAACTAATTGCCCTCTCGAACAGAGCACGAATCATGTCTGCATCACCGAGTCGAATTTCCTGGGACAATTGGTACATAATGATGTAAGAAAATGGCCATTCCATTTCGAGTATAAAAGCATCATACTCTATTCAGTAAATATGATATTTACTTGATCAAGATAGACGCTCCACAAGTCTGTTCTCTTTGGATACTCTCGAAGAATTCCTTCAAACATCGACCGACCTCGATCTGCCACACCACACTTGAATTCAAGGATAGCTGTTTGTGAGATAAACTTAATGTGCTTACGCCGTGGAAGGCTAAGTAGGGCACGGTTTACGACAGATTGAACTTCATCTTGTCCATTCTTTAATAAACTTTGCATCCGCTTTAACCAAACCTGAAAGTCACGGAAAAAAAAACACTAAGACCTCTATATTCTTCTCGTGGATCAGAAATTTATACAATATCAGCTAAACCTGTCATACATTGAATGCTGCCCATATACTCATGGTAAAAAATAGTCAAGTACCTTGCAGGAATGCTTGAACCTCTTGATCATTTTGTCGAGGAGCTCATCAGCCATCTTATGTTGCTCGGTCCTCTCATACATTCCCAGCAGAGCTAAATGAACCTTCTTAGGATCATTACACTGCAACGCTCGCTGAAAAATTTTAGCAACAGCATCCTGTAGAAAACATAAAATAAGATACCGAAGCTTTAGTTCGAGGGGCAACAACGACATGAAAAACTTGGATATCAGTCTAATAAAAAAGTTTCTATTTCTTTTTCTATTACCTCGGGAGGATTTCCATATTCACTTTCAAGATTAAAGTAAGCCAACCACACATTGAGCTTCTCGTTCTCTTCCCGAATATTGATTGTCCTCAAAGCCCTTCAAAATACAGAACAACAATCATTAATAATATCAAATGGATGACAATAACAACCACAAGAACCATAATCCTCCACAAAAAAGAATAAAGTGAGTTCAGTAGTACCTCTCAGCTATTGAGCGGGCTTTCTCTACATCAGCCAAAGAGAGCATGAATGCCATATACTTTATCCAAACAAAACTGCTATTAGGAGAGCTTCTAACCAATTTTTCAAATTCATCAGCAGTAGTTGGCATATTGTTCTGCAATAATCTTTCCTCTGCATCCCTCACCTCCTTTTCCCTATAAAACGTCAAAATATAAGAAACAAGCCTAAATGAAGAACAAAAAAACTACAACTATAAAAAATGTCTAACCTTTCTTCTTTGGCCTTTTTCTTCTCTCGTCTATCATTTTTTTCCTTAGAGACTGTACCACTGATCAGCTCTTTATTTTCGGACTGTAAGTTATCCATGTCAGTTTCATCTATATCATCAAGAGTGACCTCAAGTGGAGGGACAAAAGCCCTTGAGTCTGCTAGCCTAAGTGGTAGTTCAGGTTCAATATTGTCAAATTCATCATCCATATTCTCGAACTTGGTTAAATTGTCATCATCAGTAGCATCTTCATTAGTTTCTTCCAGGTTCGTACAAAGCTCATTGCTTTCTCCAATGTATGACCTCTTCATTCCCAGAGCAATTCGTTGTCTTTTTTCATCCACCTTGAGAAAAATAACAAATATTACAAATTATAATACACAATAATTAATGTATATAGCAATGAAGAATGAAGGTTCAGTTTTCAGAAGTACGAAAAACATTTACCAAAAAAACAAAAGACCTCAATTATGTGACCTCAAAGAGAATAAACTATGAAAACCCCACAACACATTAAATCAAAGGTTAAAAATAATAGACAGTGTGTTGCTTCAAAGTATAAACGGTCTCATACTTAGAGGGACACAAATAAAATGAACAAAAATCCATTACACAACTCTTGTCTTAACAAGATAGTGTTAATACTAAGATACGAAACATATACGTATACTCAGAAAAGAAGATAAAGGTAGTAGTTCCATTGTGGTCAATACATACCTTTAATACTTTTGCCCTCACCGTGTCCCCAGCATGGTAGCTAAATTCAAGGTTCTCAATAGGGTCGTCCGAAACTTCTGACACATGACACAATCCAACCTATAAAAGGAAAATAGTTAGGTCATAGTATACGCATTTATCTTGAGAATAATACACCCTTTCATTATTAAACGTGCAAATTTGTTCAAACTTCAAGATACAATCCAACACAGGTGGAGTACACCGCCTCACCACAAAGATCCTCATTTGATAACTAACACTGACACTTTTACATTCTAATAGCACAAGAAGCCGAACCTCAACAAACATTTATCAGTACCTAACCTATAAATAACTGCCAAGATTGACTTTTCAGCTGTTGAGATCATTGAAATTGATACATAGTGACCAAACTATTTGTGCAAATAGAAATATCTTTCGTCTTGGAAAAAAAAAGCTCAAAGGAGAAATATACATATTTTAAACTACAAAGTACACCTCAGCATCTATTCAATGTTTAGTAACCTTAAATAAGTAAGCAGGTAAAGTAGATCCTCACCACATCCGTATTATCGATGATGATAAACAGACCAAATGACTCCACCCGCTTAATCCTTCCAGATACAATATCTCCAGCAGAAAAACTTTTTAAATCATGACTGTTTGCTTTCAATGCACCATTTGCAGTCACAGACTTCAGGGTAACTTCCACTCGCTTGGATAAAGGCTCCAAGGATAATATTCTGCATTATGGTTTGTTATTTTTCTCTCAAAGACTAGAACCACATGAAGAACGAGTAATAATAGCTTAAACTTGTTTTACCTTCCACGAACAATTTTCCCGACGGGAAACTCCTTTTCAGGATCCTTAACATATCCATCGGATAGATTAGATAAGAGAATTTTTGCCTCCAAGCCTCGAGAGAGCAAAATGAAGCATCCTTTCGGAGATACATTTTTCACATAACCCTATCAAATATATGCAGAGCAGTGGAGCTTAGGGAAGATAAAATCACTGTAACTTACAACTTGCCTTCCTTGTGATGTGTAGAAATAAAAGGAAACATTATTCAGGAGACTGCATATTTTTTGAGAAATCGTTTTCTATATAACAACCGACGAATACAAACTTGTAAGCAAGAAGGCCAAACTTCCAGTCCAGCAGTCCAACTAAGTAATGTTTAAGAAGTGACAAACATATTTTTCAAATAAATTTTCATAGTGGATGTAGCAGTTAGCCCCTAGATTGATTGGTTTAGCATATTTAAGAAAATTAATACCTGAACCTCCATATGAGGACAAAGATCTTGTATCTTCTCCACTCGTCTGGAAGCAGTTTGTCTGGAAAAAGAACGTCTATTGCTGAGTAATATAATAATAACAGTTTGACAGAGAGAAAAAAAACAACTACATCTTATATAGTTTTAAAGCAACTGGGTAAATTCTAGAAATCATTTGGCATGCTTCCAGTTTTGATTTCAAACTACCTCATTATTTCATACAAGAAAATATCCAAAAATATGTCACGTGCTCAGTGAGGAACAATACTAAATACAATGACACAACAGAACAAAGCCAAAGGTGAAAAAAAGTTAAAACAAAAAGATATAGTTGACACTAGAAATGCTTAAAAAGAGTTAAACAAAAGGATAAAGGAACGAAGTGTCATAAAATAAATGAATGTGCGAACCACTGAATAAATCAAATAAATAGATACAAATGACCAGAGATGCTTTATCAGAAATCTAATCGAGATATGAGTTCATGCTGTATCTAATTCAAAGATAGGAATAGTATGATTATGCTGCCAAAACAATAAAGGATATCCAAATTGATAATCCAAAAGGACTTACTCATGGTTACTGTGTTCTCCATTGTCCTGGCAAATGGTGCCTGCTGAAGACCGCAGTGACAAATCAATGTGTACTGTACCTTTAACTGAGTGGTTGATTTCAATAACCTTGCACTTGACAAATTGTCCTTCATTATATCCAGACAACGGATCAGGCACCAAACTGTCTGTAAGTTCTGTATAATGAACCCTACCAAACAAATTGGGACCAATTTGCACAAGCAGTCCACTAACACCAGGAAGCATTTTTGATATTCTTCCCCCAACAATGTCCCCTTCATTGAAATGACACAAGTCTTTCTTACTAGGAACGTCGGACTGCAAATTACTAATCTTCAAATTTTCTTGATCACTAATTCCAGTTGAGGTAGTAGATAAAGGATGCAAAACCAACCGTAAGATTTTTTTCTCTCCATTAATGTTAGATACATATCCAGAAACAGCCCTTCCAACGTAGAAACGCTTGGAAAACTCTTGAAGCTCACTAGGCTCACAAGAACTATCAAGAATAAATAGTTGGGCACTTGTTTGCCGATTAACAGCTAACCAGGCCCATTCACCACTTACATTGCTTACATAAGCAGTGACTTGTTGTCCAATCGAAAAACCCAAATCATCATTTGTAATCTGACCATCCATAGCGCCAAAATCTGGTTTTATATTACACAAATAGAAACTTCATTGTAAATTATACTCAAGTATGATAAGGTAAGTGCTGATAATAAATATACATTTTGAGACAACAAACAAAAAAACAAATTATTATGGAACCTGAAAGAAAATATTTAAGAAGAAAATCAATGCTCCTATAGTATTTATAAACTTCAATTACAGATAACTAATTAATGCTTTTTCCAGAAATACTCATAGACTTCAATTAAATATGCTACACTATAAAACAATCATCCTAAACTTAGCTTGGTCCCCACGCCAAGAGACGCTACAAAAAAGCACCTCCAATTGGTTCGACAAGGAAAGTTCATACGATAAAAAATTTTACTTTGTTCAAGAAGCACAACAGAGTGATCAAACAGGGAATGAACATAGTTGCCCGTGTGTAATGTTTAGGTCACAAAATAGACACTTATCAAGCGGTTCAGAGTGACTTCAAGGAAAACCAATATCAAATTAAACAAACTAATGACTTGATGCCAAGACGCCACCATGTCAACATTTAATACAGACCTTCCCAACAAAAAAGAAAAAAATAATGTTCTACTGACTCTATTTCTAAACTGGTGCCCATTATGCAACAAAGAAAGAATCACATAACAATTTGTTTATGTAGAGCACATATGATTCCTAGACAAAGATTCTAAGTATCTTCAAATGCATCTCTCTTTTTCTTTTTCTAGTGATGTATATAGTCCTCCTGGTTCACAAATCAACGTTTAAACAACCTCACGACAAACTAGAAGGCCCTTTTATAATCTAGTTACTGGGCATTCCCCCTTTCATTAATGAACTTTGTTTCTCACCAATAAAATAAATAAATAAAGCACTCAAACACAGCAATAAAATGTCCAAATCTTGCTAAACAAGTATCCAACACAACCAGAAGATCTAGTAACCAAAAAAAAACATCATCCAACCACAAAAAAGGCATCAATATCCAAAATTTAGGTTTCAAGTGATGAACTAGACTCCCTGCCCTCGAAATAGAGTTAAGAATAAATCTTTCCCAAAATTGTTTTATTAAAGAAATATTAAGAGATTTATTTGATTTACCTTTAAGAACTTCAGGTTTTACGGACAACTCCCACAGGTAGCCCTTCTTTTTGTTCGCTGAATGATTAGCTTCTGCAACAATCCTTGCAACTATGGTTTGCCCAATCCTAAAGTTACTGAAAGGAGTTTCTGTAGTTTCATCACGCTCGTTACTAACCTGTGCACATCACAGGTCAAGATTGTACAACACAATAACCAAATAACATGAGATTGTGCATACAAAGTCAGAAATATCTTAATATGGTTGGATAATAAATTAGCAAACTTACCTCTGTTATATGAACTCGCCCACGTAATCCGACTCCAAATTTTAATCTCATTTCAAGGGGCTGGATATCAGTGATCTGGAAGCCATTGCATCAAATAAGAATTCTATTATATAAAATTTCCATCGTTGAAACAAATCTAAAACAAAAACTGTGATACGCATGCTTTACTCATAGGAAACTGAGAATTTTGTCCCAAAGGCTCAACCAAACATAAAGATTGGCGTGAAACCCCTACCTCAGCATGAACCAGAGATCCCACTTCACATGATGTGTTCTTTTTTGATCGTTTTGAACCAGGTGTAACAATGGGCTCACTAATTGACTTTAGAAGCAGTAGCAGCCTTCCAAATGTTGAAGGACATGGGAGAGCCACAACAGAGGCAGCAACCCTGCATTAATTTCATGCGTAAACCGCTTGTAAGATTATACAGATACAAGTGCAAGGCTAAAGACAGTCAAAAAGAGGAAGTCAAAATACCAGGTTACCTAGTATGGACTTCGTTAAGCAAATAATGAATATTTTAACTAACCCAGCAATAAAAACCCCAATAACTAGACAATGGTAAAACCCAAGTACTAGGAAAAGGAGAACATGACTCCTAAGATAAGAAAGAAAATACTATTTTCACCTTTGTCCGATTGCAAATTGCTTCTGAGGAAGCCTTTGGGTATTGTAGTCATATGTTGATGCATAACCAATAGTGTAGCCACACTCGGGCAGTGAAAGAACCTGTAATGAGGTAAATTAAAAATCAGAGGACGAGTAAAACAACATAAAAACATCATTCCGTCCATCAAATAAATTAAGAGGAAAATAAAATTAAACAATAACATAAAAAACTTGCCAGATAGTTCTCTTTCACAGCTTCCACCACAGTGTGCACTGTCTGATTAATCTCCAACTCCTTCCATGCTTCTGCCTTTCGTTTCTGTTACCAAAGAATGTGCTTATGTATATAACAGAAAAAATATATATATAAATTGGAACGGCTCAAGAACAGCAAATAAATAAAGATCAAAATCAAACAAGCCATGTCAGGCTTCAGATCTCTTGTCAGAAGCAATATAGAAGGGCAAAAAATATATGTTTGAATGGAACTGAATATTGTGCTTCACCTTCCTAGTAGTTGACCTGCTCGAACTTTTTCCCTTGCATTTATCAACTAATTCAGGTTTCAAGGATAAATCAACAAGCCGATCAGTTTTGGAAACATCAAGAACTCCAGCCTGAATAGTGGAACCAGCTTCCACTATTAGCCCACTCACTGCACAGATTATATAAGTATATAAAAATAATTTCTAGCAGTTGTCTATGAAAATCAGCCAGATAATAAAAATGATGCAATAGAACATACATCCATGGAGTGCAATAAAACCAAAAACATCATGATACTTCTCAAAGCTGACAATAACTCCAATATCCTTGACCTCCTGAACTTTTCCCTCAACCACACTACCAATTCCAAATTCTTCTGCCCAGTTTGATTCATCCGATGATTGAAGCTTTGCAATCTACATAAAACCAAGTGAATTAAAATCATTCAAAACTATAGGCAATCTACCTGATATGGATAGTACAGTACACAAATAGAGAATATGTGGTTTGAAGGCCTTGAAATATAATTGAGCTTTCATTGAAAGTAAATAACAGAACACAAGAGAATACAAAAATAAAGCTCAAACAAAAGGAGCTAGCATAAGGGTATACCTAAAAGGAGAGTACAAAATGACTTAACCACCAAAGTCCATTAAAATACTTGGAACCTAACAAGGGACCAAACATCAAAAGAAGTCCTCTCAAACCTTCTAAAGATGCTACTAGTTCTCACTCAAAGACCCCATGAAACTGCACACACATCTACCCACCACAAAAAAAATATATATATATATACCTAAAAGGAGAGTACAAAATGACTTAACCACCAAAGTCCATTAAAATACTTGGAACCTAACAAGGGACCAAACATCAAAAGAAGTCCTCTCAAACCTTCTAAAGATGCTACTAGTTCTCACTCAAAGACCCCATGAAACTGCACACACATCTACCCACCACAAAAAAAAAATATATATATATATACCTAAAAGGAGAGTACAAAATGACTTAACCCCCAAAGTCCATTAAAATACTTGGAACCTAACAAGGGACCAAACATCAAAAGAAGTCCTCTCAAACCTTCTAAAGATGCTACTAGTTCTCACTCAAAGACCCCATGAAACTGCACACACATCTACCCACCACAAAAAAAATATATATATATATACCTAAAAGGAGAGTACAAAATGACTTAACCACCAAAGTCCATTAAAATACTTGGAACCTAACAAGGGACCAAACATCAAAAGAAGTCCTCTCAAACCTTCTAAAGATGCTACTAGTTCTCACTCAAAGACCCCATGAAACTGCACACACATCTACCCACCACAAAAAAAAAATATATATATATATATACCTAAAAGGAGAGTACAAAATGACTTAACCACCAAAGTCCATTAAAATACTTGGAACCTAACAAGGGACCAAACATCAAAAGAAGTCCTCTCAAACCTTCTAAAGATGCTACTAGTTCTCACTCAAAGACCCCATGAAACTGAACACACATCTACCCACCACAAAAATATATATATATATATATATATATATATATATATATATATATATATATATATATATATATCCCTTCTTACGTAAGGTAAATGAAGAAGCAACTCCTCAATCATGGAGGCTCAACACCTTGGCCAGACTAAGCGAAACCTAAACACACCTCAAAGAAACAACTTCAAACCATGTAACTTGTTCACTATAAGACAAGTTAAAAGAAAGCAAAAACCTAAGAACAATGTTGCAGGTTGAGCATCTAAAAGGACAACTAAGCCAAAAGAAAGACCAGTCAAGTATTAAGCTCAAAAAGAATCTGGAAGTTCTTTACACCCACTACAAAATAAGAAATCATAGCCAGAGTAATTTCCACCATCATTTCTATAAATTGAATCGTTCTACATCAATCTGAAGGAAAATAATCTTTTTTAAGAATACACTGGAAACATTGATGAACCGTCAAGAATATCAAGAAATATCGGCAAAACAAATGTGCATAACAAGCACGACACCTTTGTAGAAAGTTTTGACTTATTACTAACCCATTTAACCCATTTAAATTTCAATCACTTTTCTAGGAATGTCTGAGCATCAACATTTCAATATTTTGGAGCGTTCAACTTTTCCATCATTAATAACAACTTCCTCCCATCACAATTGATAATAATAGTTTGCCAAGAACATGAAACACAGTTGTAACACCTAGCCCCCCACCCCCACACATACGTACCTTCTCTTCTGTTGAAAAGTATTCCTGTATAAAGGAAGCATCTGTTGAAAAGCAAGCCGACTGCTTCAAAGAAAGTGTAATTCTACCTGTTTCACCACTGACCTGAAATATCAAAAGGGAAATACATTTCGCATTATAACCAAATATCTTTCTATTCAACGAGTGTGCATACTCAATCTAAAACTAGGTCACTGACATCAACTACATTACTCCGAACAGATTGCCCAATGTAAAATGCTTCATGCAGGTTCAGTTTTTGATCTTCTGTAGCCTGAAACATAAGAATGTGTAGGTTAAATTTTGGAATTAATACAATTTGAATAATACTAGAAAAAGAATCTGTATCCAGATTTTTACCTTATTTCGTGGAGAAAAGCCAGTTATACGTCCTAGAAAACGAACAAAACAACCTGTTTCTATTATGTTACATATGAATCCCTGGTTGAGAAAACAGACTGATAGAATCAGTTGAAGTTCAGAGCAAGAGCAATCACATTGAAACTAAGCTGATGGTTGCTCCATGCTTGCATGTATTAACTACTTACATGGATAACAGAATATTGATTTACTTGACTTGGGTCAGTTGGAAGCTGATGAGCCAAATTGATCAGAGATTGTTTTGCAGAGAGAACTAAACTTTCGTTCTCAATATCTGAAAATGGTGGGAGAAGAATTACCAAAGCATAAGTTCCAAATCATGATTCAATTTAAACATCAAAAGCAACCATTGAAAGAAAAGTTAAGTGTAATTGTATTGAAAGGAAAACAAAAAATGATACAGTGCGGATAAAATTTTAAAAAGTTAAGAAATATTAATATACTCATATACCGGAGTAAGTAACATCCGCCTTCTCATAAAATAAAACAAATCAGAACCAACTAAAGGAAGCATTTCAAAATCTCAGAAACAAATGCACTTGGTTCTTTTGTTTGAAATATAAGTACTTTACTGAAAGAATACTCTCAGAAGTGTTTAAGAACATCAATTACTTATTGCTGCAACAAATGCACTTAAGCACATGGTCAAAGTAACGTGCTAAGAAGCACAAACATGGACACGTGACACAGATACATCAATTCCTAAAACAGCAGAACAGGATCACTGGGGCATAATAGTTCTTCTCTTTGAAATATGAGTACATGTTTTGACACATTTCAAATATTTAAAACTTTGAGTTAGGTTTAATATCTGAAAATTAAATCTTAAGCCATTGATTACGAGGAAATAAATTGTTATACTCGCATATTATTTTTCTTGTAACAAATTTACAAATATGAAAACCAGTTTCGCCATTCATTACAATTTTCCTAATTTTATAGCATACAAGTGAGAGGGAACTTTACACTTGAAATTGCAAAAGAGCGTGATACAATAAAATTACCTAGTACAAGGAGTTGATCAAATTGATATCCAGGCTTCAACACAGACTTCATCAAAGCAGCATGCCCTGCAAGGAAGCATCACTGGTTAGGAAATTAAACAAAACATAACATCCCAAAAAAAAAAAAAAAAAAAAAAAAA